>NC_143134.1:88825909-88976590 GCF_059928025.1 Delphinapterus leucas | reverse complement strand
TAATTTTGACAGTTTTGATGAGAGACTCAATTGGAAAATTGAGTTGTGTGGGGAATCCTGGAGAGTTAATAATTCAGTTAAGTGATCCACACCAATTTTATAGCTAAACCCTTGAAAACTTGAGACTGTGCTTCAACATTAACAGGTATGGGTTTTTAATTATCTACCACTCCCATGATCTACCTGAAATGCCATGTCTTTCCCAAAGATATTCTATGATATTCTAGTTAAGAACTAGATCAGTTGACTGTTTTTTAATGTTTTAAATAAATTTTACTTTGTCCACATAAACATTATTAAATAATAAATGTAATGGCCTTAAATAACAGGAATAAAGAAGGCAGGCAAGTGTGATTTTAAATCAAATCAAGGGCCTACTTAAATTATACCCCCTTAAGCAGAAACTGACACACCGTTGTAAAGCAATTATACCCCAATAAAGATGTTAAAAAAAAAATTATACCCCCTCCTAAATTGATCTCTCAGCTAACAATTAATGCCTAAAAGAGTAACTGTTAACTGATGGGAGGATAGTAGATCTTCTCAGTTGAATTAGAGCTTTAAAGAGGTGGTCAAGTACCATAGAAATTGTTTATTGCCCTGTTGTGTACCTTGTGTGTTGTTACCTGGTTAATTTTATGATATTTTAAAGAAACGTTAACTTTTCATTTGATATTATTTACTGTGTATCTCCCTTTCCGACCCCACCCCTCGTATCTTTTAAAGGTATTTAATTCAGGTTGATGGTGTATTTTCCCTCCTTTACACTTTGTGGTAAACATACTTAAACACCTATGCATGTAAACAGTAATGCAAAAATCCTTAAAAGATTTTATTCAGTTGATTGATTTTGTTGCATTGGCAGAGTGAAGATAGTCCAAGTCCCAAGAGACAGCGCCTCTCTCATTCAGTCTTTGATTATACATCAGCATCACCAGCTCCCTCACCACCAATGCGACCATGGGAGATGACATCAAATAGGCAGCCCCCTTCAGTTCGACCAAGCCAACATCACTTCTCAGGGGAACGATGCAACACACCTGCACGCAACAGAAGAAGGTTAGTTGGTTACAGTTACTTATTAAATTTGTGGTCATTGGTAGATTTGTGAATTTTTTTTAACATCAGAAAGCATTTTTTCTGTAGGAATTTTATGAACACATCAACACCTTTTTACTTCTACGCTTACACACGAGAAACAACGTTACAAGTTGTTTAGATTTCTACAGTCCATCATGAGAGTTCATTTAGCTTGTGGCTGACAGAAGAAGAAATTGAAAGGCTAAATTGGTTTACCTAAAATCAATCCGTACCATTATATGTGAATTCAACTACCTTAAGGTTTAAGACTTTTTGTGGGCTAGCCTTCAATCCATATTACTGAAAAATGCATTTTATAGTTTATAACTGTAAGGAAATATAGAACCATGGTCTTAGGAATGAGCAACCTCTTTTTCGCGCAATTCTTATCCACTCCATTCTTAGAAATGAATAACCTCTCTCCAGATATTCCTTCTGTATCCTCTAAGGCAACTGGGAGCTTAATTAAGTTTCTTTAAAATTGTGGAGCCTGTGATATGAAGAGTGACTGAAATTTAGTTTGACTTTCAGTCCTGTCTTCCATATAGGACTTGCCCCTTACTTTTCCTTCCCAGGGGAATACATTTCCTGAGCTGCTTCCTCTTTAGAAGTTGTCTGAGGTCATACCTTTCTTCTTCCAAGGAAATAGAGCATACTTGGGATGAGGCAACTGTTTATATGTCCAGGATGTGGTATTACAGACTAAATGTTTGTGTCTCCTGAAGATCCATAGGTTGATGCCTTAGCCCCCAGTGTGGATGTATTTAGAGATGAGGCCTCTAAGGAAGTAATTTAGGCTGAATGAGGTCATAAGGATGGGGCCCTGATCCAAGAGGATTAGTGTCCTTATAAGAGGAGACTCTAGGAAGAGAGCTCTCGCTAGAAACCAGCCATGCTGGCATCTTGATCTTGGACATAGTCTCTAGGACTGTGAGAAGATGAATTTCTATTGTTTAAGTGAGTCTGTGGTATTTTATTAGGGCTAATACTGAAGGAGTCTTAAAACCCATCATTCATTGTTCCAAATAAGACAAGATAAACCTGTTCCTGAGCTGTATTTTGTTGACACACTAAGACTTTTACATTATCTGGTGCAGTATTACCCAATTATATGGGAATGTTTAAGTAAAATAATGTTATGCCAACCAGGTAAAATATTTTATAGCTGTTAAATGTTATAGCATGAGGAAATAAGGTTGGTTGTTTCAAGGTTACAGCCTGAGCCCCTGCTGTAATCTTTCCTATTGCTTTATGGCGAAATGTGACGTACATTCAGGAGAACTTGTAAAACAAGTGTACACTTAAAAGGATAACACACAGGTGTGCCCAACACCTAGGTTAAAATAGAGCATTAAAAACCCTCCTTCTGATAACCCCTGTCCTGTGATTTGTCATCACTTGCAAACATTTGAGGAAAGCCAACAAAGTGAAAGAAGGGCACTGAAACTCAATACAAGAAAGAACTTGAAGAAACCATTAATAGAAGAAATAAAACAATTAAGAGAATAAACAAAATAGAATTTTAGAATAAGTGTAGCATGAGAGAAGTGGAAGAGATTGTATCCATAAAAATCAACTGGAAATCTTAGTTGGTAAAATTAATAAACAGGCAGAAAAAGCATCTTGGTCCCTGGAAGATCAAGTGAAGGAATTTTCCCAGAATGTAGTGTAAAAGGGCAAAATGGAAAGTGTGGAAAAGAAATTTAAATATAGGCAAGAGTCATCAGTTCTGAGTATGTCTAATCATATTTCCAGGCGGAAACAATAGAAGGGAACAATTTAGACAGAAATAGTACAAAATCATTTTCAAGAATTGAAGAGGGACTTCTCTGGTGGCGCAGTGGTTAAGAATCTGCCTGCCAGTGCAGGGGATGCGGGTTTGAGCCCTGGTCCGGGAAGATCCCACATGCCACGGAGCAACTAAGCCTGTGCGCCACAACTACTGAGCCTGCGCTCTAGAGCCTGCGAGCCACAACTACTGAAGCCCACGTGCCACAACTACTGAAGCCCGTGCACCTAGAGACTGTGCTCCACAACAAGAGAAGCCATTGCAATGAGAAACCCGTGCACCACAACGAAGAGTAGCCCCCGCTCGCCGCAACTAGAGAAAGCCTGTATGCAGCAACGAAGACCCAATGCATCCATAAATAAATAAATATTTTTTTAAAAATTGAAGAAAGACTGTTGAGCACGATCTTGGTGAAATTTAAGAGTATGCACAAACATTCAGAGATGAAGAATGTTGAACAATAAGAGATCCTCCCTGAATCATACATCATGATCAAGAGGGATTTATCCTGGGGTTGCAAGGGTTTTTCAGTATCCACAAGTCAATCAGTGTGATACACAACATTAACAAATTGAAGAATAAAAACCATATAATCGTTTCAATAGATGTAGAAAAAGCTTTTGATAAGATTTAGCATCCATTTATGATTAAAAACTCTCCAGAAAGTGGGCATAGAGGGCACATACCTCAACATAATAAAGGCCTTATATGACAAACCTACAGCTGACATCATACTCAACGGTGAAAACCTGAAAGCGTTCCCTCCAAGATCAGGAATAAGACGAGGATGTCCACTCTCGCCACTTTTACTTAACATAGTTTTGGATGTCGTAGCCAAAGCAGTCAGACAGGAAAAAGAAAAGGAATCCAAGTTGGAAAGGAAGAAGTAAAATTGTCACTGTTTGCAGATGATGTGATACTATGCATAGAAAATCCTAAAGATGCCACCAGGAAACTACTAGAGCTCATCGATGAATTCAGTAGAGTTGCAGGATACAGAATTAATATACATAAATCTGTTGCATTTCTATATGTGAATGACAAACTATCAAAAAGAGAAATTAAGGAAACAGTCTCATTTACCATCACATCAAAAAGAATAAAATACCTAGGAATAAACCTACTTAAGGAGTTAAAAGACGTGTACTTGGAAAACTGTAAGGCACTGATGAAAAAAATTGAGGATGACAAAAACAGATGGAAAGATATACCGTGTTCTTGGATTGGAAGAATTAATGTTAAAAGGACCATACTACCCAAGGCAATCTACAGATTCAGTGCAGTCTCCATCAAAATACCAATGGCATTTTTCGCAGAACTAGAACAAATAATTTTAAAGTTTGTATGGAGACACAAAATATCCTGAATGGCCAAAACAATCTTGAGAAAAAACAACAGAGCTGAAGGAATCATGCTCCCTGACTTCAGACTATATACTACAAAGCTACAGTCATCAAGACAGTATGATACTGGCATAAAAACAGACACATAGATCAATGGAACAGGATGGAAAGCCCAGAAATAAACCCACGCAGTATGGTCAGTCTGTGGCAAAGGAGGCAAGAATATACAATGGAGAAAAGACAGCCTCTTCAGTAAGTGGTGCTGGGAAAACTGGACAGCTACATGTAAAAAAATAAAATTAGAACATTCTCTAACACAATATACAGAAATAAATTCAAAATGGATTAAACAGCTAAATGTAAGACTAGATACTATAAAACTCCTAGAGCAAAACATAGGTGAACTCTTTCACATAAATTGCAGCAGTATTTTTTGGATCTGTCTCCTAAAGAGAAGAAAATTGAAGCAAAAATAAACAAATTGGACTTAATTAAACTTAAAAGCTTTTGCACAGCACAAAATTCATCGACAAAATGAAAAGACAGCCTACTGAATGGGAGAAGATGTTTGCAAATGATATGACCAATATGGGGTTAATATCGAACATATATAAACAGCTCATACAACTCAATGTCAAAAAAAAAACTCAGTTAAAAAATGGGCAGAAGACCTGAGTAGACAGTTTTTCAGAGAGGAAGTGCAGGTGGCCAACAGGTACATGGAAAGATGCTCAGTATTGCTAATCATCAGGGAAATGCAAATCAAAACCACAATGAGATACCACCTCACACCTGGCAGAACAGCTATTATCGAAAAGAACGCAAAAAACAAATGTTAGCAAAGGTGTGGAAAAAAGAGAACCCTCATACACTGTTGGTGGGAATGTAAATTGGTGTAGCCACTGTGGAAAATAGTATGAAGATTTCTCAAAAACACTAAAAACAAAACTACCATATGATCCAGCAGTTTCACTCCTGGGTAGATATCCAAAAAACCCAAAAATACTAATTCAGAAACATATGCACCCCAGTGTTCATAGCAGCATTATTTACGATTGCCAAGGTATGGAAGCAACCTAAGTGTCCATCAACAGGTGAATGGATAAAGGATGTGTGTGTGTGTGTGTTCCACACAATGGAATACTACTCAGCCATTAAAAAGGCCGAAATTTTGCCATTTGCAGCAACATGGATGGACTTGGAGGGCATTATGCCAAGTAAAATAAGTCAGAGAAAAACAAATACTGTATGACATCACTTATATATATGGAATCTAAAAAATACAGCTAACTAGTTGAATGTAAAGAAAGAAGCAGACTCACAGATACAGAGAACAAACTAGTGGTTACCAGTGGGGAGAGGGAAGGAGGACGGAGAGGGCTAATATAAGGGTAGAGGATAAGAGGTACAAACTATTAGGTATAAAATAAGCTGCAAGGGTACATTTATTGTACAACACGGGGAGTATAGCCAGTATTTCATAATGACTATAAGTGGAACATAACCTTTAAAATTGTGAATCACTGTATTGTACACCTGTAACTTATGTAATATTGTACAGCAACTACAATTAAAAAAGAAATAATAAAAGAAAAAAAGAGAACCTTCTTGAAAGAATTATTAAATACTGTACTCTAGGAAGTGGAAGAATAAATGCAAGAAGTAGGATTTAATACCATTTGATTAGGAAAGGAAACAAAAAAGACATACTGCTAAGTCTGAATAAAGGTCTATTCAAAAAAAGAGAAAAAATTTCAGGAAAGATCTGAATGTAAAATGGGGACAGAGCAGAGAGAAGTAAAAATGTGCAATCTAGATGTTTTTAGAAAAATTGAATTATGTGTTTAAAAATTCAAGTGTAGTCACTAGAAGAATAGAACTGGAACATATAGCTTCCACACAATGAAACAGATAAACAACATATATAGAAAATGCAATCCAACAAAAGGCAGGTCAGTGAGACCAGGAGGGAAGAGCTTTGTGCTGTTCACAAGTGATACATCTAAAACAAAGTGACAAAGTAGTACCTACCATAGATATAAAAGTCAACTGAAAGAAATATTTGTCCATCTTATCACTGTTTATTATTTCTAGATTTTCCAATAATTCTGCTTTCTAAATGTTCTACTACAAAGGCATACATAACAGATTTAATGAGAGGCAATTCAGTAAAGACAAGGACCAAAATTGTCAAGGAACTTATGTGTCAGCGTGAGAGCTTGGATCTTAATTTGTGTTAAGTTTGAGTTATTGAAATTATGTTTGAGTAGGGAAGTGAGAGCAAGAAGCAACAACAGAATAAAACAATATTAAAAGGGACCCTTAAAGTTTGTGGACAGGCTGAGTGTTTTTTCGGGAGATGAGTGATCTGGGCATATATTTTCAATTTTGATTGTAAGGTACACAGTTTTTCACATCATAATGTCTCTAAATTGATGGTATAGTATAATCTAATTGGCAGCTTTCCTCCTCTTTTCAGTGATACATTAAACAGTCCTTTAAAATATTTTTACAGGTATAAAGATACGTACATATACATGAATTAGTATACATAGATAAATTTTCTTGTTCTTTTCTCTTAGAGAGACTAGAAATAGTGTAGCAGTCAGCACACTTACCTTCTAAATACCATTCCACAGTCAAAGGAACCAGGGCTCTGGAGAACTGGTTAATTCCAGAATTGGTGTAGGGAAAATACAAGATAAGCCTAGAGCATATTGTCCGTATAGTAAGGAACAGTAGTAAAAGGGCACAGGAGCTAAACTGAAAGTGCTCCCATTGGACAAAGTTGAAATAATTTTAACAACAAAATAAAACAATAGTGTGGATTATAACCTAAAGAATAAAATAAATATCCATTAGCCCATACTCATAAATAAGTGAATAAACAAATAAATGGGAGAGAGGGAACAGTTCTTCCTTATGGAATTCCAGTTAATACATGTGGAAGAAATGAGGGGAGTAGAAAATCACCATTAGAATATTATAATAGTGATAGCTGAAGGTCCATTCATGCATGCTAAAGTTATTGGCAAAACTTTTAGCAGAAGCAAAATATTTGCATGGTCTCAAAGTATCTCCCCCCCCGCCAAGTATTTGGTAATTACAAAGGGAAGAATGGTGATTTTGTAGTAGAGGGTCTTGGCAGAAACCAATTTAGCCAAGTGATTGGTGGTAAATACATAGGCATGAGTGATGGATGTGATGTCATGTGCCCCTGGATACAATGCACTGAAAAGGGCCTATCACCTCTGTGATATCCTTTCCAGTAATGCATAACGTCATGCAGATCATGCGAAAACATCAGACACATCTGGGTATTCTGCAGAGTAAATATGTCTTCAGAGGTATCAAGGTCGTGAAAGACTGAGGAACTGTCATGGATTGGAGAAGACTAAGGAAACATGACCACTATATGCAATAATGGGATCCTGCACTGGATTTTTAGACCGTGAGGGGATATTGGTAGAAAAACTGGGTAAAGTCTGAATACATTCTGTTGTTTAGTTAACAGTATGATACCAAGGTTTATTTCCTAATTTTGATAATTATTCTAATGGAAGATATTAACATGAAGGAAAGCTGAGTGAGGGGTACACAAAAATTATATTAAAATTATCTCAAAATAAAACATTAAAGTGAGTTCGAAGGTGGATGGCATCTGAAAATCAGTGAAATACAGTATGTCAGTTTTGAAGCAGAAATGCAAAAAAGAGTTATGCTGAAAATAAAGATAGAGGAAGCAATAAATGGAGCAAGAACCTGGGGGTTAGTTTTAAGAGCACTGTAGAGGAGTTGATGTTGCAAAGGAGTATCCCTTTTTCTTTTTAAGATTGGGCAGTTGAGAGTGAGAAGAAACAGATTTAGAGGTGCAGAGTGCAACAATTAAGGGAAAGGTGACCTGTCCTCAGTAAATGCTGCTGAGGTGGCTGTGCGCAACTGTGTCTTGAAGGGGGCTGTTCGGCCTCTTTTGCCTAATGTGGAGTACATTTTTAATGAGGCCTGCTGCTTTTTCGAATTGTTATGCATGCTGAGGCATTGTAAAAAGCAGTGGAGCTGAATTGTGGAATTGTAGGGAAGTGGAAGATGGAAGTCTACTCATGATAACTTGTTATTTGTGTTAAACTATGTCCATGACAAGTGCATGGGGAGTAAAAGTGGTTTCCTTCAGTAACCAGATTCTACCTAAAAATTCTGTATATTACTGGAACATTTATGCTGACGCTATTTTGCCATCATTTCCATTCTCAGCATTTACCCAATTACTCGATTATTTGCAATTGTCAACAAATTAAATGTTTTTTAGTTATTTTATGTATTTTCTACTCTCATTTTTTAAAATTGTCATTTTGGGCATATAGGAACTATGTCTTTTCTATGTGTCTTAGCCAGATAGACAAACATAAAATGCCCATTAGGCATATGTGGATTACGGCCAAGATACATATGCAAATTAAAATTTGTTCTAAAATGTTTATAAAATAAAGGAGGCAAAATAATAGGTTAAACCATATGAAATTGCTGATATTTGACTATATTTGCCTATAAAAGGATCAATTTTATACAATTAAACCCCCTCCCCCAAAATGACAGTGATTGGCTATTGATTTCTAAATAATCTCAGAGCTGATTATCAATTTTGTTTACTTCTGTTATATTTTGAAAAACATATACATTCTGTTTAAATTTGTAAGTGTTCAGAGCTGATGATGAACCACAGCAATTCTTTAATACTCAAGCCTACCTTAGCATATACTACTAATGGATTACAACGAGAGACAATACAGAATCCTGATGGATCACAACAGTAAACATTATAACAACCTTTTTGACATTTTTCTATATTACAGTCCTCCTGTCAGGCGCCAGAGAGGAAGAAGGGATCGTCTGTCTCGACATAATTCCATTAGTCAAGATGAAAATTATCACCATCTCCCTTATGCACAGCAGCAAGCAATAGAGGAACCTCGAGCCTTCCACCCTCCGAATGTATCTCCCCGTCTATTACACCCTGCTGCTCATCCACCCCAGCAGAATGCAGTAATGGTTGACATACATGATCAGGTATAGTAACAGAATGCCCAGGAAATACAGATGCTGAAAGTTGGTAGCAGTTTATTGAGGTTGGTTGTTTTTTATTGTAGATTTCTTTTAATTTTACCTAAAAGGAAACAGTTTTACCCAAAATGAAGCTATTTTAGGTAAGTTCATCATTCTTCATTGAGGATTAAAATTTAAATTCTACACAGCTTCCTTAGAAGAAGGTTGAACTTTAAAAAATTAGGATCAAGGTTGTGAAAGCTCAGAATGACTTCATTATAATAGTTGGTTTAAAATGACCAATACAGGACTTATAGCAGATATCAGACAGCTGGTGGTTTGAGTCTATATTCCTGTTTCCCTCTCCCTTCCGGTTTCTTCTGGAGTAATTCAGTAGGCAAGACAGTTGGGTGCATCTTTGATTACAAGTTTCTCTAGGTCTCCATGGAGATGACAGGTACAGAGCTTCCTTTCCCTTTGTTCCTTCCAGGAACTGAGGAACTAGCTGAGAAGAGGGTTTGCCAGTCCTTAGAGCCTGAGACCAAAATTGTATGATTTTCTGAGGTCAAAAAAGACACAAATCTAGGGACTTCGCTTGTGGTCCAGTGGGTAAGACTCCATGCTCCCAATGCAGGGGGCCGGGTTCAATCCCTGGTCGGGGAACTAGATCCCACATGCATGCCGCAACTAAAAGATCCTGCATGCCAGAACTAAGACTCGGCGCAGCCAAAATAAATAAGTAAATAAATATTATTTTAAAAAAGACAAATCTAGACATATTCTTATAAAGTTTCTGGATTTTAAGGATAAGGAAAAAAAATTTTCC
Organism: Delphinapterus leucas; assembly: GCF_059928025.1. Lineage (NCBI taxonomy): Eukaryota > Metazoa > Chordata > Mammalia > Artiodactyla > Monodontidae > Delphinapterus > Delphinapterus leucas. The sequence goes on along the minus strand of NC_143134.1, from coordinate 88,966,512 downwards.
AAGTTTATAGACAGCAGAAATTACAAAGGAGAGGAAATCAAATCAGACTAGCGTTTGATTTTTTTTTTTTTTTTAATCTACTGCACTGGATGCTGGAAAACAATGAAAGTACCGTATACTGACAGTTGAAAGAAAATGTGATTTTGCTCAGACATCCTTCTTCCTTCAGCCATGTTCTTTCCCTTTATGTTCATGAAACACTTAAAAAAATTAATCACATAATAATAAGTTTTAAAAAGAAAAGTTTTTCCACACCATATTTTTTGTGGTCATAATGTGATAAAACTGTAAATCATAAGTTTTAAAAAAAGATTTTAAAAAAATGACACTGAAATATTTGAGGCAAGGTTGTAAAGGAAAAATCTTCATACCATAGTCAGTGGGACAGGCCAAAGCTGTTCTCCAAGAAATTTTTATAAACCTTCATTATGAACACTAATTGCTTGAGTAATTAGGGTGAAATGTTACAGAGTAAACCAAAAGGAATTGGGATGAGTAACTTACCAGGCAAACAACTAAAATTAATGATTTGAAAATCTATTCTTTTAATAAGGGAAGTAGCACAAAGAAAACCCAATCCTAGTGCTTTGAAAAGTTGGTAAGGATGGCACACCTCTTCTGAGCTTGGTTATAGAAAAAAGAACAAATGTAAAGAAGAGTAGGAATGATAAAAAGATATATCTCTATATGTAGGAAACATTCAAAGAATTTTTTCAGTTGTAAAATGAAAATAGCACCTGTTTCATAAGGGATGTTGAAAGAATTAAGAGTTAATCCATTCTGAGCACTTAAACTAGTGCAAGTGGTAAGTGCTCAAGTATTGCTTCATTATTAACTATTATAATGAAATTTTATATATAACCCTGGGGGGGACAAAAGAAAACTTGAAGTTCCAAAAATTGACCCAATAATAACAGGAAAATTTGAATTACCACAGAAGTGTGAAAGCTAATCAGAGATTTACCAAGGCATGGTGACAAGATAGCTTCACAGCTGTTTTCTCTAACCTTTAGAGAGTGCTCAAATAATTCCAGGCGGCTTTTTTTTAATAAGTCAAACTCTCTATTTTGTGAAACCAGCATAGTTTTAATACCAAAAGCAAATATAGTAATCCCCCCAAACTCCCTAATGCATAGGCAGAATTTCTAAATAGATGTTTAGAAAGTACACTATAGCACCATATCAAAAGAGTAATAAACTGTGACCAAATAAGATCTATTCCAAGTAAGAGACGATAGTTTTGTATGAAAATCATATCGCATTAGCAAATAATAGAAGAAAAAGCATATGATTATAATCAAAAGATGTTGAAAAGTCAGTTAAAGTTTACTAAGAACTCTAACAAAATAGAGCAAGAAGGAAATTAATTATAATAAATAAAACTAATAGCAAGTATCCTAATCTGTGAGTGACAAATCAGCAACTAGAGAGATGCTTGCTCTGTTCGTATTTATTCAGTGTTATGTTAGGAGTTCTACCAAATGCAGAATGATATTGTAATGGATATAAAACATTGAAAGAAATCATTGTATCTTTCTCCCTCTCATTATATAATTGTAGTAGAAGAAAACACAAGATATTCTAGTTTGAAAGAATTTGATACAGTGCCTAAATGCAAATTACGTGTACAGAAAGCAATAACTTATGTCGATCAGCTGATGAATAGATGCAATACGGTGTATCTGTGCAGTGGAATATTACTCAAAAAGTAGTGAAGTACTAATTCATGCTACCACATGGGTTAACCTTGAAAACATGCTTAGTAAAAGAAGCCAGTCACAAAAGGCTACAGATTCACAGTTTGTATGATTTCATTTATATGAAGTGTCTAAAATAGGCAAATCCATAGAAACAAAGTATGAATGAAGTGATTGCTTATCATTAGTAGAATAAATTAGGATACCTTCATACCATGGAATGAATCTGTTACAAAGAATTACTTAGAATTATGCCAGGAATGTGAGTGATATCTGCAAGATATGGTTGAGCAAGAAAAACAAAATTGAGGAAAGTGTTATGTTCAATTTTGTAAAACATGGTGATTAAATATTTGTATACATAGGACTCTGAACATAGAGAAGAATACGGAGAAATATATACTAGGCGTGAGGGGGGTGAGTGCTAAAGTGAAGGGAAAGGGAAGGAGGGTAGAGATGGAACCAAAGAAAGAAAAGGAAAAGACTTAATTTCAGAAAAGATGGTATCTCGTTTATATAAAGTTACTTATTGGGTCTACATATTGAAAAATGAAACAATTGCATATGTAAACACCAGAACAACACAAGACATAGAAAACCTGAACAGACCAATAGCAATGGAAGAAATTAAAGGCATAATAAAAAACCTGTCTTTATAGATTACATCTGAATTCTGTCTAATCTCTATAAAGAACTGAAAGTTGCAATTTAAACTATTCCACATCATAGACAAAGATAGAAATTTTCAAAGTATATTTTGTGAAGCTTACATAACCTTAATAATAAAACCTCAGACAGTACAACAGATGAAAGCGTTCAACTAGTTTCCCTCTTGAATACAGATGCAGATGCTTTAAATAATAAACCATAGCTAGTGTTATACTAAAATAGTCTATTAGCAAAGTTGAAATAATGATTATTAGAGTTTATCCTGGCAATGCAGGATAAGTTCAACATTAGGAAAACTTTTTTTTAGTTTGTTTTTGTTTTGGGCTGCGTTGGTGCTGCGTTGGGTCTTCGTTGCTGTGCGCGGGCTTTCTCTAGCTGCGGTGAGCAGGGGCTACTCTTTGTTGCCGTGCGTGGGCTTCTCCTTGCGGTGGCTTCTCTTGTTGTGGAGCACAGGCTCTAGAGCGGAGGCTCAGTAGTTGTGGCGCACAGGCTTAGTTGCCCCATGGTAGGTGGGATCTTCTTGGACCGGTGCTCAAACCTGTGTCCCCTGCATTGGCAGACGGATTCTTAACCACTGCGCCACCAGGGAAGCCCAGGAAATGTTTTAAAGTAATAGATTTCATCAACACTCTAAAGGGAGAATGTTTTGTTAATAGATGCAAAAATATAAAATTTAGCCATCATGTCCAATAAAAGGTCTTATAATGGAAGAGGGAGTTTTATTTTCTAGAGCTGGTAGGCAAGGTTATTGAGACCATCCCCATTGATTGAGGACAATTGACTATACTAGGTAAATTATTAATATCCTAAAAGCATCAAAAGAGCTTAAAGATCAGAAGGAATTGCCAGGTCAAAATTTAAGGGATAGTAGGGATGATAGTTCTATCCTGAAGGCATGTTGTTCATTTATGCAAACTTGAACTTCAATTTTAAGTCCCATCATGAGGCACAAGAGAACAGGAATCAGAGACCACTGTTTAAGGAGTCCCTTCCTACATAGGTGACCCTTCTTAGGTAAAATAGGCACCTTAAAGGGCTGTATCCTTAGAATAAGAGTGATCAGAAACAAATGTAATTTGCGGCCAAATTCATATCATACTGTGAAATTAGTGAAAGTACTTGGGATGGCAGGGGCCTAGAAAACATGCAGATTCTCTTTGGAGGAAGAAATCTTCAGGCTAGTTTTCAAAAAGTTCAAGGACAGTAAGCAGTAAACAAAGTTAACCAAGTATGTGAGGAAAAAAGGACTACAAATGAAAACCAACAGAAATAGATCTACAGTGAGTTCACATAACCTATTTCTTTTTTTTCTTGATCTTTATTGGAGTATAATTACTTCACAATACTGTGTTAGTTTCTGTTGCACAACAAAGCGTATCAGCCATATGCATACACATGTCCCCCTGTCCCCTCCCTCTTTAGCCTTCCTCCCATCCTCCCTATCCCACCCTTCTATGTCATCTCAAAGCACTGAGCCAGTCTCCCTGTGCTATGCTGCTGCTTCTCACCAGCCAACTATTTTACATTCAGTAGTGGATATATGTCTATGCTACTCTCACTTTGCCCCAGCTTCACCCTCCAACCCCATGTCCTCAAGTCCATTTTCTGTGTCTACCTCTTTATTCCTGCCCTGCAACTACGTTCATCAGTACCTTTTTTATTTTTTAAGATTCCATATATATGCGTTAGCATACAGTATTTGTTTTTCTCTTTCTGACTTACCTCACTCTGTATGACAGACTCTAGGTCCATCCACCTCACTACAAATAACTCAGTTTCGTTTCTTTTAATGGCTGAGTAATATTCCATTGTATATATGTGCCACATCTTCATTATCCATTCATCTGTCAGTGGACATTTAGGTTGCTTCCATGTCCTGGCTATTGTAAATAGTGCTGCAGTGAACATTGTGGTACATATCTCTTTCTGAATTATGGTTTTCTCAGGGTATATGCCCAGTAGTGGGATTGCTGGGTCATATGGTAGTTCTATTTTTAGTTTTTTTTTTTTTTTTTTTTTTGCGGCACGCAGGCCTCTCACCGTTGTGGCCTCTCCCGTTGCAGAGCACAGGCTCCAGACGTGCAGGCTCAGTGGCCATGGCTTACAGGCCTAGCCACTCCACGGCATGTGGGATCTTCCTGGACCGGGGCACGAACCCGCGTCCCCTGCATCGGCAGGCGGACTCTCAACCACTGCGCCACCAGGGAAGCCCCTATTTTTAGTTTTTTAAGGAACCTCCATACTGTTCTCCATAGTGGCTGTATCAGTTTACATTCCTACCAACAGTGCAAGAGGGTTCCCTTTTCACCACACCCTCTCTGGCATTTACTGTTTGTAGATTTTTTTGATGATGGCCGTTCTGAGCGTCATGAGGTGATACCTCATTATAGTTTTGATTTGCATTTCTCTAATATTAATTAGTGATGTTGAGCATCTTTTCATGTGCTTCTTGGCCATGTGTATGTCTTCCTTGGTGAAATATCTGTTTAGGTCTTCCACTCATTTTTTAACTGGAATGTTTGTTTTTTTGATATTGAGCTCCATGAGCTGTTTGTATATTTTGGAAGTTAATCCTTGGTTGTTTCATTTGCAAATATTTTCTGCCATTCTGAGGGTTGTCTTTTTGTCTTGTTTATGGTTTCCTTTGCTGTGCAAAAGCTTTTAAGTTTAATGAAGTCCAATTTGTTTATTTTTGTTTTTATTTCTGTTACTTTAGGAGGTGGGTCAGAAAAGATCTTGCTGTGGTTTATGTCAAAGAGTGTTTTTCCTATGTTTTCCTCTAAGAGTTTTATAGTGTCTGGTCTTATATTTAGGTCTTTAATCCACTTAGCGTTTATTTTTGTGTATGGTGTTAGGTAGTGTTCTAATTTCATTCTTTTACATGTAGCTTTCCAGTTTTCCCAGCATCACTTATTGAAGAGGCTGTCCTTTCTCCATTGTATGTTCTTGCCTCCTTTGTTGTAAATTAGGTGCCCATATGTGCGTGGGTTTATCTCTGGGCATTCTATCTTGTACCATTGATCTGTATTTCTGTTTTTATGACAGTACCATACTGTCTTGAATACTGTAGCTTTGTGGTATAGTTTGAAGTCAGGGAGCCTGATTCCTCCAACTCCGCTTTTCTTTCTCAAGATTACTTTGGCTATTCGGGGTCTTTTGTGTTTCCATACAAATTGTAAAGTATTTTGTTCTAATTCTGTGAAGGATGCCATTCGTAGTTTGATAGGGATTGCATTGAATCTGTAGATTGCTGTATTGTGATCTGTAGATAACAATATTGATTCTTCCAATCCAAGAACATGGTATATTTCTCCATCTGTTTATGTCATTTTTGATCTCTTTCATCAGTGTTACATAGTTTGCTGAGTACAAGTCTTTCGCCTCCTTAGGCAGGTTTATTCCTAGGTATTTTATTCTTTTTGTTGCGGTGGTAAATGGGAGTGTTTCCTTAATTTCTCTTTCTGATTTTTCGTTGTTGGTGTATAGGAATGCCAGAGATTTCTGTGCATTAATTTTGTATCCTGCAACCTTACCGAATCCATTGATTAGTTCTAGTAGTTTTCTGGTGGCATCTTAGGATTTTCTATGTATAGTATCACGTCATCTGCAAGCGGTGACGGTTTTGCTGCTTGTTTTCCAATTTGTATTCCTTTTATTTCTTTTTCTTCTCTGATTGCCGTGGCTAGGACTTCCAAGACTATGTTGAATAATAGTGGCAAGAGTGGACATCCTTGTCTTGTTCCTGATCTTAGTGGAAATGCTTTCAGTTTTTCACCATTGAGTATGATGTTTGCTGTGGGTTTGTCATATTTGGCCTTTATTATGTTGAGGTAGGTTCCCTCTATGCCTATTTTCTGGAGAGTTTTTAATCATAAATCGGTGTTGAATTTTGTCAGAAGCTTTTTCTGCATCTGAGATCGTATGGTTTTTATTCCTTAATTTGTTAATGTGGTGTATCACATTGATTGATTTGTGTATATTGAAGAATCCTTGCATCCCTGGGATAAATCCCACTTGATCATGGTGATCCTTTTAATGTGCTGTTGGATTCTGTTTGCTAGTATTTTGTTCAGGATTTTTGTATCTATGTTCATCAGTGATATTGGTCTATAATTTTCTTTTTTTGTGTTATCTTTTTCTGGTTTTGGTATCAGGGTGATGGTGGCTTCATAGAATGAATTTGGGAGTGTTTCTCCCTCTGCAGTTTTTTGGAAGAGTTTGAGAAGGATCGGTGTTAGCTCTTCTTTACATGTTTGATAGAATTCGCCTGTGAAGCCATCTGGTCCTGGACTTTTGTTGTTGGAAGATTTTTAATTATGTTTTCAATTTAATTACTTATGTTAGGTCTGTTTATATTTTCTAATTCTTCCTGGTTCCGTCTTGTAAAATTGTACCTTTCCAAGAATTTGTCCATTTCTTCATGGTTGTCCATTTTATTGGCATATAGTTGTTTGTAGTAGTCTTTTATAAAACTTTGTATTTCTGCAGTGTCAGTTGTGATTTCTCTTTTTTCATTTCTTATTTTATTGATTTGTGTCCTCTCCCTTTTTTCTTGATGAGTCTGGCTAAGGGTTTATCAATTATGTTTATCTTCTCAAAGAGCCAGGTTTTAGTTTTATTGATGTTTGCTGTTGTTTTCTTTGTTTATATTTCATTTATTTTTGCTCTGATCTTTATGATTTCTTTCCTTCTACTGACTTTGGGTTTTCTTTGTTCTTCTTTCTCTAGTTGTTTTAAGTATAGGGTTAGATTGTTTATTTGAGATTTTTCTTGTTTCTTGAGGCGAGATTGAATTGCTATAAACTTCCCTCTTAGAACTACTTTTGCTGCGTCCCATAGGTTTAGGGTCGTTGTATTTTTGTTGTCATTTGTTTCTATGTATTTTTTAATTTCTTCTTTGATTTCTTCAGTGATCTCTTGGTTATCAACTAGCTCAGTGTTTAGCCTCCATGTATTTGTGTTTTTACAGGTTTTTCCCTGTAATTGATTACCAATCTCATAGCGTTGTGGTCAGAAAAGATGCTTGCTATGATTTCAATTTTCTTAAATTTTCCGAGGCTTGATTTGTGACCCAAGATGTGATCTGTCCTGGAGGATGTTCCATGTCCACTTGAGAAGAAAGTGTATTCTGCCACTTGTGGGTGTAGTGTTCTATAAATATCCATTAGATCTGTCTGATCTATTGTGTCATTTAAAGCTTGTGTTTCCTTCTTTATTTTGTTTGGATGATCTGTCCATTGGTGTAAGTGGGGCGTTAAAGTCCCCTACTATGATTGTTTTACTGTTGATCTCTCCTTTCGTGGTTGTTAGCATTTGCCTTATGTATTGAAGTGCTCCTATGTTGGGTGTATAAACGTTTATAATTGTTATATCTTATTCTTAGATTGATCCTTTGATCATTATGTAGTGTCCCTCCTTAGCCCTGTAACAGTGTTTATTTTAAAGTCTATTTTATCTGATACAAGTATTGCTACTTCAGCTTCCTTTTGATTTCCATTTGCATGGGATATCTTTTTCCATCCCTTCACTTTCAGTCTGTATTTGTCCCTAGGTCTGAAGTGGGTCTCTTGTAGACAGCATATATATGGGTCTTGTTTTTGTATCCATTCAGCCAGTCTGTGTCTTTTGGTTAGGGCATCTAATCTGTTTACATTCAGGTTTATTGTTGATATGTATGTTCCTATTACCATTCTCTTAATTGTTTGGGGTTTGTTTTTGTGTGTCTTTTTCTTCTCTTGTGTTTCCCACTTAGAGAAATTTCTTTAGCATTTGTTGTAAAGCTGGTTTGATGGTGCTGAATTCTCTTAGCTTTTGTTTGTCTGAAAAGCTTTTGACTTCTCCGTAGAATCTGAATGAGATCCTTGCCTTGGTTGTAGGTTTTTCTCTTTCATTACTTTAAGTATATTCTGCCACTCCCTTCTGGCCTTCAGAATTTCTGCTGAAAAATCAGCTGATAACCTTATAGGGATTCCTTTGTATGTTTTTTTTGTTTTTCCCTTGCTGCTTTTAATATTTTTTCTTTGAATTTAATTTTTGTTAGTTTGGTTAATATGTGTCTTGGTGTGTTTTTTCCTAGGGTTTATCCTGTATGGGACTCTCTGTGCTTCCTGGACTTGGGTGATTATTTCCTTTCCCATGTTAGGGAAGTTTTCCACTATAATCTCTTCAAATATTTTCTCAAACCCTTTCTTTTTCTCTTCTTCTTCTGGGACCCCTATAATTTGAATGTTGGTGCGTTTAGTATTGTCCCAGAGGTCTGTGAGATTGTCTTCAATTCTTTTCATTCTTATTTATTCTGCTCCTCAGCAGTTATTTCCACCATTTTGTCTTCCAGCTCACTTGTTCATTCTTCTGCCTCAGTTATTCTGTTATTGATTCCTTCTAGTTTATTTTTCATTTCATTTATTGTGTTGTTCATCTCTGTTTGTTTGTTCTTTAGTTCTTCTAGATATTTGTTAAATATTTTTTGTATTTTCTCAATTGTGCCTCCATTCTGTTTCCAAGATTCTGGATCTTCTTTACTGTCATTACTCTGAATTCTTTTTCAGGTAGATTGACTTTTTCCTCTTCATTTATTTGGTCTTACAGGTTTTTACCTTGCTCCTTCATCTGTGACATATTTTTTTGCATCCTCTCTCTCTCTCTCTTTCTTTTTTTTTTTTTTTTTTTTTTTTTATGAGTGCGATTGTGATCCTGTCTTAATGGTTGTTTGGCCTGAGGCTTCGAACACTGGGGTTTGTAGGCTATTGGGTAGAGCTGGATCTTGGTGCTGAGATGGGGACCTCTGTGAGACCTCACTCTGGTGAATATTCCCTAGGGTCTGAGGTTCTCTGTTAGTCCAGTGGTTCGGCCTCAGGGCTCCCACCGCAGGAGCTTCAGCCCGACCCCAGGCTTGTGAACCAAGATCCCACAAGCTGCCTGGGGCACAGTTGGGACAGTGGGAACCACAACAATAACAAAGTAAAAAATAAAATTAGACTAGGAAACTAACAGATGTTAGGAAGAATATAAAAATAAAAATTAGATGAAACAACAACTGGAAGGTACATCAGTACCACAGTAGTAAAAAGGAGGGGGGAAAAGGAAAAAAAGGTGGGGGGGGAGGCCTTGGCTGTGGAGGGCAGGGCCTAAGCAAGGGTGAGGTTTGGGTGGTGGGTGGGGCCAATGCTTAGGACCCACAGGGCTGGAAAAGACTGTGGGGGGTGGGGCTTAGGCTCAAGGAACAGAAAGAACCCAGGTATGCCCCCCACCTCTGGTCTCAGAGGGCAGGGGACCTCACCTGGGAGCCCAGAAGGCTTCCTGGGCTCGAGTGGGTGGGGCAAACTCCCTCCCACCTCTCCTGCTCCTCTGGTCTGGGAGGGCCCCTCCCACCTGCCTCTCCTGATCTCCCTGGCCTCAGGGGCACTGATCCTGTCTGGCCTGCACTTCTCCTCCCCACTCAGTCCCCCTACATCCTACTAGTTCACTTTGGGGTTCCTCCCATCTCCTTGCCATCAGAGTCCCCCACCAGCAGCTGGCAGGTGCCCTAGTTGTGGGGAGATGCTAGCTCCGCGTATTCCCACACAGCCATCTTCTACGTTTGTTCCACATAACCTATTTCAAACAGCATAATTAATGGTAAAACTTTGAGTGCTTTGAGTGTTGTCTTTTAGAAATAAGTACTGAAATATTTATGAAGTGATAGGTTCCTGGGATTTGCTTCAGCAAAGTACAGGAAAGGGAGAAGTTGATGGGAGTGGATTGGATATATGGTTTTGTGGTTTTGGAGGCTATGTGCTAGATATGGGGGGGTTCAGTATACTGGTATTGAACATGTTTGAAATTCCCCGTAATAAATATGCAAATAAGAAAGTAAAATTGAAAAATCAAAATAATACAAAGGAAGTTAAGAATCTTTAAAAGATGTTCAAGCCCTCTATGTAGAAGATTGTAAAACTGTCTAAATACTAAAAGATTTGGCTTGAAAGATCCAAATTTGTAAAAACTGCTTTCAAAACTGACATACAGGGTGAGTAGAATTAGTGTACTCCCAAGTAAATTTCCAGTAAGTTTTTTGATGTTACTTGAGAAGCTGATTCTGCAATTTCTATGACATTTTAAAGGACCTGGGATTATCCAGAGCAGGGAAAAGCAGAGTATTGCTGGCTGTTTTTGTAGAGTTTTATTGGAATACAACTATGCTTATTTATTTATCTGTCATCTGTGACTGCTTTGTGCAGGGACCAGGATGGCCCACAAGCTTAAAGTATTTACTTTTCTGGCCCTTTATGAAATAGTTGGCCAACTAACGCTCTGGTCTAGAATCTCTAAGGCCCCTTGGTCCTCAAAGCATGTCTTGGATCAGCTGATCAGCAGCAGCAGCGTCACCTAGACATTTGTTAAAAATGCAGATTCTCAAACTATACAATAGACTTACTAGGTAAGGGATCCAGCAATCTGTTTTAACCCAGGTGATTCTAATGCACACTACAATTAAGAGGACCTCTGGTGTATAATTCTGAAGTAGAACAAGGTGGGTAGAGTAGCTCTTCCAATTATTAGGACTAATTATAAAGCTATATGAAGGTATTTTTGCCAGAATAATTAAATATGCTAGTGAAATAGAATATAAGCTCTGAGATACACTAACAGATTTAAGAATACTTTATATGTGATATATAACTGCAGATGAGTTGGGAGAAGACAGAATTTTTAATAAATGATGTGAGACAATTAGATATCCAAATGAAAACATGAAACTGGATCCTTTATCTCATACCATCTACAAATGTCAGTTCCAGGTAGATTAAAGATGTAAATGTTAATGGCAATATAAGCTTTTAAGAAAGTAAAATGGGAATGGCTTCATGACCTTAAGTAGGGAAGGCTTTCTTTAAGACATAGGAAAAGCACTAACTATACAGAGAACTGTTGATAAATTAAAGAACTTGTGTTCGTTGTGAGAAATAGACTTAGACATATATTTTGGTCACTTAATTTTTGGCAAAAATGCCAAGGGAATTCCAGGAGAAAAAGGAAGGTCTTTTTCAGTAATGGTGTGAAAACAACTGGATATCTATGTGGATAAATTTGAACCTTGGCTCCTACTTCATATAGTACACAAAAATAAAGTTGGTTTCTAGATTTAAATGTGAAAGATAAAGAAAATAAAATAAAAGAGATGTCTTCATAAGGTAGGCAAAGATTTCTTAAACAGGATATATAAAGTACTAGCTGCTTGGTAAAACACCAACATACTGGATTTCATTAAAATAAAAAATTTCTGCTCATCCAAAAGCCAGTATTTTAAAGGTGAAAAAGCAAGCCACTGTCTGGAAGAAAATATTCACAATACTATTTCTGAGAAAGGATTAGAATCCAGAACATTAAAGATTTTGTATACATATCCATTAAAATCAGATCTAAGATAGGTGCCTGTGAGCATCATTTTTGAAGGTTCTTCATTAGTAACGCAGAAAGACAAGAGTAAATAATTGTGTTGAGTCTTAGCAGATATAGTTGTATACATAGAAAAGGAGATTGTAATTTTTAAAAGTACTAGAATTAAAAAATTGGATAACATTGTTAGATTCGAGAAACATAAAATTAGTAACTTTTCTCATTACTAGCACTTAACCAATTTGACGTGGGGACGTCCCTGGTGATCCAGTGGTTAAGACTCTGAGCTTCCACTGCAGGGGGCAAGTGTTTGATCCCTGGTTGGGGGACTAAGATCCCACATGCCATGTGGTATGGCCAAAAAAGAAAAAGAAAGAAGAAAAAAGGCAGTTTGACATGGAAATAGAGAAAAATAATCTATCAGCAATATAACAAAGTCTACAAACTTACAAAAGAATTTTGAGGAATAAATTTAATAACAATAATATAATCTTTATGAAGAAAACTAATTTCTTGAAGGTACAGTACTGTAGTAGTGAACATGTAATGACATGTATTCCAATGAAAAGCTGTAATATAAAATTATGTCCTTTGTAAAATAACATTTAATACAATTAATATAAATTAGGATTCCAGTGGGTTTTGAAACTGGATAAAATTAACTTAAGGTTATTTACATAAGAATAAATGTGTGAAAATGGCCCAAATATAAAATGAAAATAAAGTATGGTAATGAGAAGAATTTGTCTTACTAGCTACTAACTTTTCTAGTAAGATACTAGAAGTGACACAGCACAAATTTGGCAGGAAATAGATCCAGGTATGTTTGGGAAGTTATTGATGGAAAAAAGATGTATTTCAGTTTAGAGGAAAAGGGAGGGTTTATTTACCATTAAATAAAGGGTTTAACAGAAGATAAAACATGGACTGGGAAAATATTTTTGTTACACGTATCTCTAATTAGAAAGCCAAACTATAATGTTAATGGACAACCTTGTAGAAAGTGGGCAGTGAGCAAAGGATATAGATTATTTACATAAATATGTAATGGTTAATAAACATATTAAAAGATGTTGAACCTTTCTAATCAGAGAAATGCAAATTTAAAGCAAGCCGGTTGTGATATTGTTTTTTTTCACCTCCCCCATTCTTCTAGTAGGTAAGCATGCTTGTAATGCAAATACATCTACCTGGAATGGAGGTGCTGGGAGTCCTATTGTTACTGTTGGGATTGTGACTTAATTCATCCAGACTTTTGCTAAAGTTTAAAATACATTCACCCCTTTACCCAGTCACCCCTATGAAATAAATGAAACTAATATGTAAGGATATAAGTTCAGTGACATTTTTTATGGTTGTATTTGAATTGGTAGAAAGAGTGAATACAATTTGAATGTCCACTAGTATATAAATGATAGGACTGTGTTAAAGTGATGAGTGTACTTGAAATATCTTGTTAGTGTCAAAAAGAATGAATTGCTTTTAATTTCCTTGAAGTGATATCTACAATATTAATTGAAAAAAGTAAGTTGCAGGGTAATATCTCATTTCTGTTAAGAACAAAACCAAACATGACAATAGTTCATGGATAATCATGCTAGCATATGTTTATATACTCATGGAGAATGATGTGGGAGAACACATTATTAATATTGATTTCTTCCAGATAGGTAGGGTGGGAATAAAACTGGCCAGGAGAGAAGGAAATTATTTAACTTTTTAAAAATGCTATCAATACTTTACATTGTTTCACTAGTTGCAGTTAAACAAAGTTTTTTTTTTCTGTTGAATGTCACCAGGTCATTAGAAGATATGTTTCATTTTTCCAAATGTCCTCTTTAGAAAAATTTTCTGCTCTTAAGAGCAGGCTAGAAGAGTTAATATAGCAATTCATTATTCTCCTGGACTTTTTAAGTCTTTTTGAGGGAAGACTTTAGACCCAGGTCACTGGGTAATATAGTACTCTTGAAACAGTCACCTTTCTTTTCTTTTGATAAGAATATTTTGGTTGAAACTGTAGTACATTGTGAAAATATGTGCAGCGAAGAGGAGAATCAATAAATGCCCAGATCTTAATTTTTAATAATTGATGTTTTATCCAAACAGTTAAAAGTTCTAATGTTCTGTTTTTTTTTCCTAATAGCTCCATCAGGGCACCGTTCCTGTTTCTTACACAGTAACAACAGTGGCACCACATGGGATTCCCCTCTGCACAGGCCAGCACATCCCTGCTTGCAGTACACAACAGGTCCCAGGATGCTCTGTGGTGTTCAGTGGACAGCACCTCCCTGTCTGTAGTGTGCCTCCTCCAGTAAGTCTGTGCAGTCCTTCTTTAGAGTGGCTAAATGTGTTATATAAGCAAAACCTGAGAGACTTGTACCTTTTCAATTTCGAGTAAAAAAGGCAATTTTATTGCAACAGAAATTTCAGTAGCACCTGTACAGTAACAGTTTAATAAAATTAGCTTTAAAACTTGATACGTTTTTACATTAAATTACACATATTTTAATAGCCTTTGAAGGTCAAAGCCTGTTCCTCACATATCAGCACTTTATAATTAAACCTTGATAAAGACTGGGCTTGGGGTTTTAACATAGGATATTGGACTGGTTAGTAATAAAGTCTCAGAGACTTTAGTGATCAACATTAATAGTCTCAGCACTTACTGGGTTTTAACAGGCACTTTGAATACTTGGTCTTACTTATTCCTCACTATAGGAAGCCTGATGAAACTGAAAATGACTTGCTTAATATCATAGAGAAAAATTAGCTTGAGAAAACAGGGGTTCACGCTCACTTCTTTCTGCCTCTTACAAGCTATGCTTTATCCTTTACCAGCCCCCAGTCTAGCCTCCTTATTTCAAAAATGAGGTTGCTGAAAACCAGAGGATTTAAATGACTTGTCGAAGGTCAATAATGTCTTCAAAGTAAATCACTTTGCTAAATCTTAATATAATCCTAATATCCGTGTTTGAATTTGAGATTAAAACAAACACATACATACAAATACCAACACCAATTTAACAGATTAATTTACCCATGCTTGGTTTCTCAGTAATAGATTATAGAACCAGTGTTCTAAATTAGCAGACTAAAATATTGAGAGACCATAAAGCATTTAGTTGTGAGTTGGGCTCTTAGAAATAAAATCTACAAGATTGAAAAGGAGAGCTTCTTGGAAAGTAGTAATATCTGCTATATTTTAAACCAAGTGGAAAGAGATTCCTCTCCTATGCAGCACTTTCCCTCCATTTCGTAGGTGTTACAAAAGCTTAAGTAAAAGGTACGTGTTTTGACTGGTTTATAAGAACTATATAAGATCCAGAATAATTACTAGTTACCATTATTTTACTAACAGATGCAAAATACACTAGTATTTCATTGTTAATATAGGTTATTAAAACATTTTGGTATGATTTTTGGGAGGGATACGGCAGCAACATTTCAATCTCACTGTATAGGTTTTTTAAAATTAATTATATATTCTAATACTTTTAACAAAAAATAATGGTTTCTCTTACAGATGCTTCAAGCATGTTCAGTTCAGCACTTACCAGTACCATACGCTGCGTTTCCACCCCTTATTTCTAGCGATCCATTTCTTTTACATCCTCCTCACCTTTCTCCCCATCACCCTCCTCATTTGCCACCTCCAGGCCAGTTTGTCCCTTTTCAAACACAGCAGTCACGATCGGTAGGTATCTCTACTCTTACTTATATCTTTAACTTTCACAGAATGTTTAGACCTAAAAGACAGATTAATTCAGTAGATGTAAGTTGTTACCATTTAAAAATTATAACTTAGGCACTTCTCTGGTTCTTAAAAGAATTAAGGAATCCCCACTGATACAAATATATATAGATATAATTTATCTAGAATTATCTTGGCTTCTTAAGTTTTTCTAGCTATTTGATATGTCACTTATCTAATCAAATTTGTTCTTTCGTATCTGCAGTCCTTTGGGAAGTAAATCTAAAAAAAATACAGTCTGGTTTTTCCTTTCATGTGTTTCTAAAATGGAAAATGAAAATATTATAGAATTATTTATACTCGTTAGAATAATATTTATATTCATTTAGGCAAGTAAATTAATCCTTTTAACCTCAACTGTTTTTTCCAAAGGCTGGTTTTCTACTGTGTTTTGATGAAAAGTATATGAGATAGTCTATTAATATAGTTAACTCTGTCCTGGGGATGGAATATAGCTGAGAGGCATATTATTTCACGGGGCTGGAAGAGGTAAGCACTGTATCAGTGGAAGGAAAGACACAGGAAGAAGACCCCTTTGTTTTTTGGACAGGCCAAGTTGAACCATCTGAACCATCAGGCATTAAGGGAGAATAGGGGAAAGAACATATAGAAATGGTTAGAGTGGAACTGGAGTGGAAATGGTTGGCCCTGTGAAAGGAGCTTGACGGTTACTCTAGCAGAGCCTGACCATCCTTTACTTAGGATTTATGCCCCATGCTCGGTCTCAGGCAGAGGTGAGAGGTGAGGTTACCTGGCTAATCTGAAAAGTTAAAGTTACTCCTACCAAAAAATCTTTTATTAGAATCAGGACAGGATTCATGCCAGGATGTTCCTTAGGAAGCTTTTCCCGTACCTGGGAATTCAAAGTTAAAACTAAATTTAGTCATCATACAAGCATACATAAACTTCCTCAATCAAGCGTACATAAGCTTCCAAAGTAAAGTGTTAGCAGTTACTTGTATTTGAATACTGTGTTGCCATTTTCTAACTGTGGAAAGAAGTTAGACTAACATTTAAGAATGTATGTTCCCAAGAGAATCAAAATGAAAATATTATCCCCAAAATGCCCTAATAGCCAAAAAGTGGAAACAGTCCAAAAGTCCATTAACTGATGAATGGATAAAGCATGGCATGTCTACAGTTGATTATTATTCAACTATAAAAAGGAATGAAGTACTGATACACAAACTACACAAACACAAGATGGATAAACCTTGAAAACATTCTGCTAAGTGAAAGGAGCCAGATACAAGGGCCACATAGTATATGATTCCATATATATGAAATATCCAGAATAAGCAAATCTATAGCAAATGTGCTTTGCATAGCACTGTGTGCTTTTTGAGCATTGTCTCAGTGTTCACAACACACTTTTTAAGTAGGCTGTGAACATATCAGTTCTATAGATGATAGTATTGAGGTTCAGATTATAAGTAATTTATATATAAGCCACATGGCTCATTAGTTGCAGTACCAAGAGTTTGTCTAATGCCAAAGCCTGTAAACTTTCTACTATAGTGTACAGCCTGCTGTGTTCTATTCCATTTAGCCTTATTTAGTTCTCATTTACAATATGTACTGTGTTTGATTTCATCTGTTAAAGGTTGTTTCTGAAAATCTGATGTAGGTCAGTGTGCCATGACTAAAGTAATATTAACTTTCATATAATTGGCTTACTACATGACTTTTTGTCTTTCCTTCTGTCATTTTTAAAGAACGTTCAAATAGTGAAAGAAATATTTAATAACATGTTTGAGAGATTTTCTTACTGAAATTCAGTTAAAGGCAGTAAGATTTTACTATAGGCTGTATGTCCACATGTATGAATTTAGATTGATGTAAACATCAAGAAATGCATGACCTTAAAGATGTATTTTGGGGTTTTTGATTTTTGTTACTATAAGGCACAATCTGTCTAAATATTGGAAGTATATTAGTTTTCTTTTTCCCACCCCTCAGCCTCTGCAAAGGATAGAAAACGAAGTGGAACTCTTAGGAGAACATCTTCCTGTAGGAGGTTTTACTTACCCGCCATCAGCCCATCCCCCAACATTGCCTCCATCAGCTCCTTTGCAGTTCTTAACACATGATCCTTTGCATCAGGAGGTTTCCTTTGGAGTAGTAAGTTTTCATTCATTGTTATTAATTTATTACTTGATTACTTGTTTTGAGTTCTGTTTCTTTTCTTTTTTTTTTTTTTTTTTTTTAATATTTATTTATTTATTTGGCTGCACCAGGTCTTAGTTGCAGCATGCGGGATCTTTAGTTGTGGCATGTGGGAGCTAGTTCCCTGACAAGGGATGGAACCCGGGCCCCCTGCATTGGGAGCGCGGAGTCTTGACCACTGGACAACCAGGGAAGCCCCTCGAGTTCTGTTTCAGTATAACTCTACATGTTTAGAATTTTAAATGTATTCTTGCAGTCAGTTGGAAAATTATATTTAGAAGTACACCTAAGTGTACGTTTTAAACAAGCTGTCGCATCTGTGTTAACATTTAAGAAATATTAAATACCACTTGAACAGTAAACTTCCTAGGTTTTTAAAAAAGAAGAGACTTTATTCGACAGCTTAAAAAGTTGTGAACGTAGAATGATTTAAAATTGTTTTACCATTTTTTTCTCTACAGTCTTATCCTCCATTTATGCCTCGGAGGCTCACAGGACGTAGTAGATATCGATCCCAGCAGCCAATACCACCTCCCCCTTATCATCCCAGCTTACTGCCATATGTGTTGTAAGTTCTGTCTTTTTTATTTTAATGAGTTCTGAATTTTGACATCCTTGAGATTCTCTTTCCTTTATGAACATTTCTGTGTGGTATATATTTAATTTAGAGTGTGTTAGATATTTGTTTTTATTTAACAATATTAAGAGGTCCCCCCCTCTTTCAGTTGTTAAGAGGTTGGGGTCAGGGGGGACCATTTAAGGGTGAAAGAAAGAGCAAGGACAAGGTAGAAGTTGGGGGGCGTGAGGGAGAAATTTGTGAGCCAGAAGATAGGTTTAACAAATCAAAAGATAGAGAAGTTTACATTTTTTGCCTCTTTTACAGCTGGCATCACTTGCCACCTTCTTTTGGTTATCGATCATTTGATGCTGCTACTTCTCTCAGAGGAAGAGGGAGAAAGAAGTTGTATTTTTGTGCCTTAGAAATACTCTTCTAGGATTAAGTTTGTAACAGAAACACCCATAGCTTAAATATGACAATTCTTTATTTCTTTCTCATGTAATAAAGTCTAGAAGTAGGCAGTTCAAACATGGTTTGTTAGCTCCATAACCCTGAGGAATGGTTCTACTATCTTCAGAATTTTATGGCTTCCTCTGCATGATATAAGATGACTCCTCAGGCTCTAGCCATTACATCCACATTCCAGCTAGCAAAAATGAAGATGGATCTCTCTGCTTACCTGCCTCCTCTCAAGGAAACTTCCTAGAAATTGCATGTATGACTCCTGCCTACGCCCCATTGGCCAGAATTTAGTCTCATGTCTGTAACTACCTTCTTGGAAGGCTGGGGAATGTTGTCTTTATACCAGAGGGCCATGTGCCTATATCATACTATTTTGATAATTGTAGCTTTATTTTAAGTCTTAAAATCAGATGGTATAAATCTCCCAACTTCATTCTTAAACTGATTTTATTTAAAGTCTTTTGCATGTCCATATAAATTTTAAAATCAGCTATCCGTTTCTACTTTTAAAAAGTTGGCATTGTGGTAGGGATTACATGAAATCTGTAGGTGAGTTTTGGAAGAGATTTGACATCTTTAACAGTATTGAGTGTTCTGGCCTACTTATATGGTATATTTCTCTATTCATCTTTTAAAATTTATCCTAGCAGTATTTTTACAGTTTATATTATACAGGTCTTGCACATGTTTAGTTAAATTCATCCATAATGTTTCATGTTTTTTTATGCTGTTGTGAATGGTATTTTTTTAATGTCAGTTTTTAATTGTTTATTACTAGTGAAGTCAGTTTCTTTAAAAGGTTGTCACTGATCAACACTGACCATTCTTTATCCATTTAGCACTGGCCTTGTTCTTCTCATCCTGTTCATTGAAATGATGTATTAATGCATTATCAATGCTTGTGTTGCTTATTTTCATTGCAGATCAATGCTTCCAGTGCCACCTGCAGTGGGCCCAACTTTCAGTTTTGAATTGGATGTGGAAGATGGAGAAGTAGAAAATTACGAGGTTAGTAGGTGAAATGTGAATTAATTTGGGGAATTTTGTACGCATAAAAATATTGTGCTATTCAACTCATTGATCTAATTAAACATTTATTAGGTAAATCCATTGTATATTTCAAGATACAGATGTGGGCTTCCCTGGTGGCGCAGTTGGCTGGTGGTCCGCCTGCCGATGCGAGGGACACGGGTTCGTGCCCCGGTCCGGGAGGGTCCCGCGTGCCGCGGAGCGGCTGGGCCTGTGAGCCATGGCCGCTGGGCCTGCACGTCCGGAGCCTGTGCTCCACGGTGGAAGAGGCTGCAGGAGTGAGAGGCCTACGTATCACAAAAAAAAAGAAAAAAAAGATACAAATGTATCAAAAATACTGTTCATCCTTAAAGATATTTCAGCATGTACCACACAGTTATGATAACAAGATAGACTTTGGTGCTCTATTAGAATTACATACAGTTCCTGTGAAAGAATGTAAAAGAAAATGGTGAATTATGAGTGGATGTTCTGAAACCATGCCAGTTCTGAACTATGGGAACTGCAAATAGAAAAGAGTACATCTTGAAAGACATTTTAACACTGGAATCAACAGGATTTGATCATTGAATGGTTTGTGGTAGTGTCAGGGTTATGAGTGGGAAGGTTGCAAGAGAAGATGCTTTGCAAAAGGACTACAATAGCTTGTGCAGAAGGCAAACTCAAAGATGATGGGGCAAATAGACAGTGTTGACATTGTCATATTATTTGAGGTTAGGAATAGGACAGACAGTTTAAGGGTTGGAAGGCACATTTGGATTTGGAAATGTTGAATGTGAGTGACTATGTGACTGTTTTTGTACTGCCTTACCCCAGCCTCACTCTATTTATGAGTCTCTATTTATGCAGTATGAATACTGGAACAGGGTTTTTTTGTTCATTTTTTTTAGGTGAATTGAACCTGGGAACAGGGAGGAAAGACACACATACGCAAACACAGTCTTACAGCACCTTTTTTTTTTTTTTATTTGCATGTGGAAGAGATCAGGCCAAATGCTATCTATGTCCTTTTGTAATTTTTAAAATGCCATTATGTTACTTTCTGCATATACAGTCACAATGCAGTGTCCTTTGGATTGCATTCTCAGATTTCTTGAGAAAGGGGCTATAATAATTTCCTGTTTCTACACTGTTTATGCTAGTTTTGTACAGAGTAGTAAGAAAAGGAGTTGGTTATCCTTTAGGCATTCTGTATTAAAATTAAGTCATAAGTCATGTTGCTGAAAAGGACAGCTCTTTGTTAAATCATATACATATCAGTGAAAAAGACAGTGATACATACCATCCTAGTATAAGAAAAATATTTTGTGTTTGGCATTGGAGTCCCTTTCTTGTTTGTTTGTTTTTTTAATTTTAATTTTAATCTTTTGGCCCCGCCATGTGGCAGCAGGACCTTAGTTCCCTGACCAGGGATCAAACCTGCGCCCCTGCAGTGGAAGCGTGGAGTCTTAACCACTGGACTGCCAGGGAAGTCCCAGGAGTCCCTTTCTAAACTGTATTTTGGGTTGACTATGTTTAATCTTCTGCAAAGTCATACTTTAATTCAGTCAATAGTCTTGTTTGCTTTTCTGGTTTTGTCCCATAGTATACATGCCTACAACACACCCTAGTCCAGAGTACTCACCATTTTTTGAGTCTGCCCTATACATCCTTGCTTCAGTGCCTTTATTCCCCTTGATTCTTCTGCTTAAGAACTTTTCCCCCTTCCTGCACATGGCCATCTTTCAAGAACCAGTTAAAAACCTGCTACCTCTGTGAAAGGCATTTCTAGCCCATTCCCAGGTCTATGTGAGTCTGTCCCTCCTTTTTGCTCTCATAGGTCTTATAAAACAATACATACTAATCATGTCCTGCCTTCAGTTGTCTTGCTTTCAGATCATGTAGGTTTGTTGAGGGCTCAATTATCATTACATTCTCCATCCGATAAGGGTTTAAAATAATGGTTGTAAATTATATTACTTGACCTAGTGTCCTATAGAATATAAAATATAGGTGTAAAAGATATATCACCTCTATCATAAACTTTATAGCTAATTGTAATCAGCATCAATTAAATTTAACAAATTACCATCTACTAGCATTTAGAAGGACTTAGGGGCATGCGTGGGGAAGGGGGAGCAATTTATTTAGAAGACACAATTCTCCAAATAAAGCTGCACCAAAAGCAGTGTTGCAGCAGCATCATGTTAAAACACAGTTATCACAGCATTGATTATTGATATTATGGGAAATTAAATTTATTCCTCTCATTGCCCATCATTATTTCTTTGTTACCTATCCTCTTAACCCTGTGGCAGCCTTAAAAAAATAAAAAAGAGGGGAAGCAGCATGCACATGGCTGCCTGATTGTAGGATAAAGCAAATGAGCAATTAGAGCCATTGAAAACTGGGAGAAAGGAGGTACTAGTGTAAAATCAAGCATAATAGCTGCAATGTGTTGAAACATATCAACTGTGTTAAAATCCATGAATTCATAAGTGATACTTCAAAAAATAAAAGAAAAACTCATTGGTCTTATCCTGCCTATTTTATGTAAATTAAACTACTGAGTATAGTTTAATATGAGGCAGCTGATCAGTGTAGAAGTATTTCATCTAATGAAGAAAGAGTGATAGAATACTACCGTTTTGCCATCTTTAATGAATTAATGGATGTAGGCAGTGTTCCATCAGTGCTAACTAACATAACAACTAGACATGCTGAGCCTTATGATGGAAATAGTAAAATCTTCCAATTTATAGTGAGTACAGGGGACAAGGAAGGAACGTTATTAAACCACATGAGTCAGGGATGGGGAGGTTCAGTCAGCAAAATTCAGACTGCGAATTTCTACAGGCCATTGATCTGGTTTCTTTAACAAATAAAAGAGTAAAAAAAAATACTTGAGATGTCGAGCAGTGGTAACATGGATTTATTTGGATCCTAATTTGAACAAACTATTTCAAAAAGTGTTTTGAAAATAATTGAAACAATCAGAGGTATTTGACATTAAGGAATTATTAATTCTGGGGGTGTGATGATGTTAGTGTGGTTATATTCTTTTAAAAAGTGTTTTAGTTTTTAGATTGGTGGTGGTTCTCAACCTGGGGACAGTTTTATCCCTTAGAGGCTATTCAGCAACATCTGGAGATATTTTTGTAGAGGCCAGGGTTACTGCTAAACATCCTACAGTGCACAGAAAAACCTCCCACAAAATTTTATCCAGCCCCAAATGTCCAAAATGCTGAGGTTGACAGACTGTCTTAAAGATAACAAACAGAACTATTTCACCAATGAAATACCATGTTTTAGTTTTCTTTCAAAATAATCTGGAGTTTAGGAGTGGACAGTAAAAGATGAAATGAAGTAGCTGTGAATTGTTGAGCCTGTGTAATGAGCATATGGAAGTAATTTCTTTATACTATTTCTCTACTTCTGTATGTATTTAAAATTTTTCCATAATAAAGGTAGTTTAAAATATATATATATTGGAATATAAAATTTAAAGAAAAATGCGGCTATGTCTCTCTTTCCCTCTGTAGGCCCTGTTAAACCTAGCAGAGCGACTGGGAGAGGCCAAGCCTCGAGGACTGACTAAAGCAGACATTGAACAACTTCCTTCTTACCGGTTCAATCCTAACAACCACCAGTCAGAACAGACTTTGTAAGTATATTTTCCTGACCTCATTCTGTGTTAAATTTCGTTCTCCACCTTTTGTGAAATAAAAGCTTGGAAGTCAAAGATAACTTGATAAAGATAAGTAGTGACTATTTCATACTCTAGGCCTATGCTGTCCAGTAAGATAGTTGCTAGTCACATGGGGCTATTTAAATTAAATAAAATAAAAGTTAAAATTTTTAGTTGCACTAGCTAGTGATGCTATATCAGAAGATGTAGATGTAGAACATTTCTATCACCTGAGAAAGTTCTATTGGACAGTGCTGTTCTGGATTTTTAGGTGGCCTAGAAATCTTATGGTTTTTAATTCAAACACTAGAATTATATTAGATTGAAAAGTTTCATACCTGTAAAATTTGAGGGTTTTACCTGAAGATTCTCCTTATTATAGTATCTTTTTTAATAGCAACTCTGCTAGATACAATTCACATTTAAAGTGTATAATCCAGTGGGTTTTAGTATATTCATAGAATTTTGCAAGTCTGAATTTGATTTGCATCATCACAATCAAGTTTACACCATTTTCATCACCCGCAATAGAAACCTCATCTATTAGTAACCACTCCTCATTTCTCCCCAACCCTCTAAACCCTGGCTCAGCCCCCTACTGTATCACTTCATTCCTAATTGGCTATACCATTTTACATTCCCACCAGCAGTGTATAGAAGTTTTCAGTTTCTCCGCATCCTCACCAGCGCTTGTTATTGTCTGTCTTTTGATTCTAGCCATCCTAGCGGGAGTGAAGTGGTATCTCACTGAGGTTTTGATATCCATTTCCCAGATAGCTAGTGATGTTGAGCTCTTTTACTATACTTATTGGCCATTTATATATCTTTAGAGAAATGTGTATTCACATTCTTTGTCCTTTTTTTAATTGGGTTGTCTTTATTGAGTTATAGAAGTTATTTGCATATTATACATATAAGTCCTTATAAGATTTATGATTTTCAAAAATATCTTCCATTCTGTGAGTTAGTTGTCTTTTCACTTTATAGATTGGCATCTTTAGAAGCACTTTTTTTTTTAATGGATGAAGTTCAGTTTATCTGTGTTTTCTGGTTGTTGTTTCTTGTGCTTTTGATACCATCTCTAAGAAACCATTGCCTGTTCCAAGGTCATGAAGATTTACTCCTGTGTTTCCTTCTAAAAGTTTAATTGTTTTTAGCTTTTACATTTAGGCTTTTCATTTTTTAGTTAATTTTCATATATTGTGTGAGGTAGGGGTCCAACTTCATTCTTTTGCATATGGGTATCCAGCTGTTCCAACCCCATTTGTTGAATATAATAGTATCTTCAGTATTAAGGTTGTCTTGGATGTTAAGCCAGAAATTTTCTTGATGATCTCTCACTCAGTAAAGCAAAGCACTCCTACTAAATTTCTTAATATCATGCTTTTTTCGAGGTATTGATAGATTATTTTGTTTTAAAATTTAAATATTTTGATAAGTGAGATGGTAACTGGTTTTGTAGGCTTCGATAGTTGTAACAAAATAGAAACCCCACTTGGTTTTATGGTTAAACAATCTTTTTGCTTTATTTTAGGTGTGTAGTATGCATGTGTGATTTTGAGTCAAGGCAGCTACTTAGAGTTTTACCCTGTAACCACGAGTTCCATGCCAAGTGTGTCGACAAATGGCTTAAGGTAAAATGATGGCATCTGAAGAGAATGACATCGCATTTTCTTTCTTATGCATCATAGTTTCATGTAGAGTAAGTCCATGGTTTGGTGGAGGGTGATTAAGGAGACAAAACTGAAACACAGCTTTCAGTATGATTTCTGCAAATTAAGAGAAAAGACCAGTAGAAATGAACTACAGTCATCAGCGTGGGAGTGATTGAGCAAAACCTGAAAATGGGTTTTCTGTCCTTGATAATCAATATGTCCTAACTTCCTTCTAAGAGTTTAGAGGGGACCTCACTGGAGGTTCTTTGTCAGAGATTTACATGAAAAATAAACCTCTAGTGCTTTTACATAATTCTGACCATTTTCTCCTTTGTGTATATGGGTCGGGGGGAGTCCAAAGACACAAATTCTAATAGTATGCCAGGGTGAAATTATTTCAGGGACTTCTTATTTTCTATTTTTTATAATAGTAGGATAAAAATGTGATGAAGTAAAATAATTTAGTAAACTTAATGGTTTGTTTTAGATTATTCTGAGTAGGAGATGATAATACTGGCGTAGATAGCTTCACGGTTGGTGAGGAAGACAGATGAGTTAAAATAAAATAGAATCAGTCCTCTGTGTGAGCACAGATTAAGGGTACCCAGTTTAGTCCAAACTGAATCTTGAAGGCAAAGAGTCTAGACTTTTTAGAAAAATGAGGTTATTATATATGCATAGCCCTGACATGTGAGAACAGAGAATGACCAGGAAATCACAGGTTCCATGTGGCTGATGGCTAGAGTGTGAGGGAGAGAGGCAAGAGAAGAGAGGGGTTCAGACGTAAAACCAGGAGCCGGCTTATTGCAAAGTCACTGTGAAGTGTGCGGGAGTTTGGACTTGATCCTGAAAACATGTGAGAGGATATGTTTTAGAAAGATCACGGCCACAGTTTGGAGAATGGAATAGAGATAATTTCTGAGAGACAGAGAGACGAAATAAGGATGTTCTGGGCCAGATGGAGAAGAAACAGTAGAAGTTGGATGAAAAGAAGAGTACTTGATTTGAGAGCTGTCATAACGTAAAAATGAGCGTATTTGATGAAAAATGCTTCGTAGAACGTAAGAGAGCAGGTGTTGCTTAATGTTTCTGATTTTAGCAGCACAGCCAATGGTAGTGCCATTTGTTGAGATGGAGTTTTAAGCCAGTTATTAAATTTGTCTAAACTGGTGATGGGTAGTTTGGTCTGTATGTTGAAACGGACCTATTAAAAAATTATCCATAGGCTATTGTTTTTGAGGTTTGTGGAGTATATTTTAAAAGATTAAATGATTGCGTTGTACCTTCTTAAAGAAACAAAGAATGTAAAAACTATGTGGAAAGTAAAAATAATTCTATTGCTTTTAATATGTTTCACCGTATAAGTCAAAATTCAAACAAGTTTTCTCTTCTGTGTTTCAGGCAAATCGTACTTGCCCAATCTGCCGAGCTGATGCTTCAGAAGTGCATCGGGATTCAGAATGACCAACTTAAGAGCACAAATTTAACTTGGGTGTTCCTCATCACATGTATATATGGACTATCCATTGAACTTAATCTGTGTGGCTTCCAGCCCTCCCTTTACCAAAAGGGTCAATGGACCTTTCTTTGCACTGTGTGACTTAATCAACTATAAAAGCTTACAATTAGTCTTCACAATTATGGGATTGTTATACTAACCGTGTGATTGGAACTCCAAAGACTTTTTCTTTAGCTTAATTTTGTGTGTGCACTAACATTCCCTGGTTTTCGTGTGATCATTCCGAGTGTTGCTGCAAGATTACAGTGGACGTGATCTTTTAGCATGTGCTTTTATAAAAAGTGGTAGCTCCAGATGATATAGCAATCTACCTTATATAGAGCCTTCAGAAACTGTGAGTGGAAATGAATGCAGCGTATGACTGTTGGTGATAAATGTATCTGTGTGTGTGTGAGAGAGAATGTGTGAAACTACTTGTGTGAGGGCATGGTAGCTCAAGTGTGTATGAGATCCTGTATACCAGCATGTACCAAGAATGTGTGTGTAGTTTTAATTATGCTGCAATGTATAATCTGGTGTGTTATTTAAACAGCACTAGTACTGTACACTGGTTTTTTCCCTTGTGTTTGCTGTTGCACACTGATTGATAAGGGTGCATCAATTATAAGCATTGAATACTCCATCCCCTTCCCTCCCAATGAATGGAATGAGAAAAGCCTTCTTCCTTTGCTTCAGGCAGCTGTCACCTTCTCTTCGTTGGTGATCCCAAGTGGGTCACTTAAGGAAAAAAGTGTAACAGATTCTCACTCCATGAACCTGATAGTTTCATTCTGTTGTGAAAAAGAAATTTTTAAATCTCCAACTTGCTGTTTCCAAAAAGAAGGTGCAATATCATACATCATCAATTAGCAATATTAGCATTTCAATCAATGATTTGAATGTTGATACTCTCTTGTTTTCCCTTTACCTTTCCAGTAAGCTTCTTACCGGAAGTACTTGTGATTTTTTTTTTTTTAATGTTTAGATTTGTAGTCTATTCTGAAGATATTTGAGTAATATATTTCTAAGAATACCACTGGTCCCATGAAGTCTCACCTCCTCTACTTCCACCAGAACAAAATCTGTTAACTCAGCTTGACTTCTGATATGTTCTTTGTTCAAGCTCCCATAGGCAACTAAATTGTTTTCAGAAAACTATATTTCTGTCCTGCCAAGCTCCAGTTCTGAAAGTTGTCTAGTTCTTTTCCCCTCAGTAAATGTGCTTCTCATTGAAATCCTCATTTCCAGGATAGATCAAGTGCTGTGACAGCTCAAGTTCGTTAGACCTGATGTGCTTTTCTTTTTAATTTTTGTTTGAATGAGAAAAAGATTAATTTAACAGGTGTCCAGAATACTTGCAGTATAAATGAAGATTTGATTTTTGTATAAAAAATAATGCTGTAAAACAGGAATTGACCTTCATTTAGTTGATCTGAAAATAATACATAGCTGTGTGGGTTTTTTTAACAGGTTCATTGAGCATAATTCAGATTGTTTAAAATCATTTTTCCAGCAATGTTTGGATTCCTCTCTCATTCTTCTAGTGTGCTCAACATTGCCTCTTCCTGCAGTTGATGTCCTTGCTCTGTTTGCAGTAGCACAAGCTGCATAACTCCAGTCGGGACTGTAATGACTTGCTGCCAGCCTCACTCAGCTTTCAGTTGGCTCTGTGTCCGTTTTCTACTCAGTGTTAACTACTTGTTACTGCCGTGCTACTTGCCTTCCCTTGAAGACTCTATAAGCTCATCACAGCTTAGAGTTCAGTAAAGTCAATTCACACAGAAGCACAATTTTGCCCTTTTCCAGACACTGTTGCCTCTATCTAGTCATACAAGTAGGATTTTGTGTACCTTCTGTTTGCCCCTGTATTTGTCAGTGCATCAGAAATACATCTAAACAGTGGTAAAATGCACGTTACTTTTAAATCATTAGAATATCCTCCACCTGTTCCTGATGAATCAAGTGTGTTAAAGACCAAAATTATTGGCATAATAATCAGCTACATTACAAATCACGTATAGTTTAATCTTTATTTTTTTTAATTAAGAAATCATGTTTAAAATGGCAAAAGCCCATCTTATACATAGACTTTTATATAGCTGCAAAAAATTTATATCTGTACAGATCTAACATAACACTACTACACTCAGTATTCATTTTATTGAAGCATGCAAGTAAAGCACTTTTTCTAATTTATATAGATACCTAATTAACAAGGCACATTGTACTAATGACTAGGAAAAGTAGCTCTTTCCTCCCTCCCTCTGACGAATTCTTAATACCCCTTTTCCATTAAAATTTTGAGAGGTTGTTGGCAATTTAGGAGGCAGCAGGGTCTGTTTTGGTAAAGTCCTGAATGAATTGTTGCACTCTCGTGACTGGTCTGTCTTTGGGAATGTCTTCTTTGCATGGGGCTCTTAAGGATGTGTGCAGACTTGCTTATTAAGTGGTTAGTGCATATTAGGAGCATACGTGCATGTGTTCTGAACCAGCTTAGACTAGACTAGCCACAGTGAGCAACTTTGTGGCTAGCAGAAGAGAAAGAACAGTTGATTCATACCCAGCTGTTGACACCTTGGGTGATGCACCAGATAGCAGGCAGATGTTGGTTTGTTGCCTTCTTCCTCTTTCCTCCTAAAACAATTTTGGCTTTACCACCTTAACTCTGCTGTGTTTTTCTGTTTTTCTATGCATGAAATACCATCTTTGTTTGTTTGTTTTTAGCGCCCCCTCTTCCCCAAACAGAACAAAACAAAAAACAAGTCCTCCAGGTATCAAGATCTCATTAGGATTTTCTGTCCTGAATTTTTTTGAGCAAAATCTGGAAAACGTGAAAGCATATTTAGATTTTATACACTCTCTGAAATGTGATTTGTTAAGATTCTTATATTTGGGCCTCTTATAACATTTTGAAAGAGATCTACCAACTCACGAGAATATTTTTCACAGATATCTTTAGGCCTGTTAGAAAGCTATTTTCCCCCTGTTGGTACATTTGGTTACCTCATTTTGCTGTTTCTTTCAGATTATGAAAGCTTACAGGGGTGTATCTTTGGAATCATTTGCTGAGTCATTTCCTCAAATCATACTCCATTGTATCAGTTAACATAGTTTTAAATGTACGTATTATAAATATCTGTAACCAAATCATTTGAAGGCTTGATAAATTTTTAACAAAGTTTGTACATTTTTTATGAAAGTTACTAGTAATGCTTTACTAAGTAGTGCAATGAATTTTTATTTTTAATCCCTGTGCCCAATTTTGGAGTTGAGAGGGTTGTTGGTAATAAATGTATGATGTACACTTAAAACATTCGGTTGTGTTTGGTGTTACTGTGTTAGGGAAGGGTAGGGGTTGTGTATGTTTGGAGGGACGGGGTGTAGAGAGGGATTCTCACAGGAAGATAGAGCTCTTGAGCTACTAGCAGCCAGATTTAACTTTTAGGCAGTAATTCAGATTTTTGTTTCTGTGTTTGTGTATAAACAACTTAGAAACATAAAAGCAACTTGCATTGTAACTCATATGGTACATATTTATATCTTTACAAAGGCCAAGAACATAGCTTGAGTGTAGGCATACACATGGTGTATAAGCTTATTGAACATTAAGGTTACATAAGTGGGCAGCTAGATTTCTTTCTGTGTATGTCAACTATAAGATGTAGGAAATAAGAGTACAAAAGATAATTGGGGGAGATGCAAGAGGGAGGAGATATAGGGATATATGTATATGTATAGCTGATTCACTTTGTTATAAAGCAGAAACTAACACACATTGTAAAGCAATTATATTCCAATAAAGGTGTTTAAAAAAATAAACTATGGAAACCAAAAAAAAAAAGATAATTGGGCAGATTTGTTCACATTAGCTATGTCTGACTTGTCAATATAATATGGAAAGAGGAGCCTCTGCTTATCATTTTCCATACATGTTTGTGTAATTGCTTTCCTTTGACTAAAAAAGGAAGAAAGTAAAGCAGTCTATATATATGCTGAAAGTAGAAGTAAAATAGCAAAAAAAAATATGAGGCTAATTAAGATCCCAATTCTCACTCTTTCAGGAAGCAGTCCTTTGGCTTAAGGTGATACCCTCAGACTGGCTCCAGTCCTCCCTTGACAGAAGCATTCAGAAAAGGGACTAAGTCCTGATTGTTTCCCTCATTTTCCCAGCATACTTGAAAGAGTGAGTGTTTTTGTTGGACTTTGAATGACTCAAAACTTGTACTGTCTTACTGCAGAAGCATTTACTGCCCAGTCAGTACCTATGCACTCTCTCCCATCCCCCTTCCTACAATAAGGCAGCGAGGCCCGTGCAGCTGGGTTTGACCAAAGGACTATAAGCTTAGGCCATGGGGGAGCATTTAAAAGCTAGCTCTCTTTTCCTCTGCCATGTTGATGGCATCCCTGGATCCTGAGCCACTGTCTGGAAGAGAGCTGTCCTAGAAAGCCACTGGACTCCACAGATTTTCTGCTAACAACAAATAGAGGCCCTTTAAACTACTCTTCATCAGGACTTTATCTTTGCCAGTTTATTTCCCCCCTTTACAAGTCTTTTTAGTCTTATTCTAACTACATTTTGATAATACTAATCCTCAAATGTGCCAACTAAACATCACTGGCTACAGTTAACTTTTACTAGATCACAAGATCTGATTTGCACCACAGGATAAAATTCTTTTGAATGTTTGTGGTCAGATCAGTATCAAATGTTTCAAGTCTCCTGTGTGCTTCAGACTAATGAACTGTATAGACAAGGATGTCCAATAGAAGTGTAATTAGCCACATACATAATTTTTAAAATTTTAGTGGCTATGTTAAAAAATAAAAAGAAACAGTTTATAAAAAATATATTCAACCTAGCATACCCAAAATATTTCAATATGTAGTCAGTATAAAAGATTATTGAGATAACTTTGTATTTTCTCGTACCACGTCTTCTAATCCAGTGTATAAATTGTATTTACAATACATCTCAATTTAGCTACATTTCAAATGCTCAAATAGCCACATGTGGATGGTGGCTACCATGTTGGACAGGACAGATCTAGATGCCAGGTTATCTGGTTTCCAAATAATTGAAGGTTACTCTTGATATCCCAAGGCTTCTTAATGTTTTCATTGCATGCCTTTATAAACTACAGTATGATAGAAATATTTTACTCTTTGTAGAGTTGAATGTAACTCGTTGCTATATTCAATACATAAATACGTAAAAACCAGACTTAGTTCCTGTGAACATCGTATATAGCTTCCCTGGCTAACATTCAAGAACAAAGTTCCTTGTTTGTCAGTTAATTCCCAAATCAAACATTTGCTTATAGCACCTTCAGGATTCATACCTATTTAAAAGATTAACTTGCCAATCAGAAAATTGGGCATTCTGAAGAGAGTAAGAAACTTTCAACCCACACGGAGAGGGTGGGGTGGATCCCAGCTGAGATTGCTTTACATACAGTGCACATGCTCTTAACCTTTTTCACGTGGCTATCTCTTGCCTCCCAAACTGGCAGGAGATGTAGGAATAAGAAAGATTTGAAGGAAAAAAAATGAACATAGTGACAGCAAGGGATACTGAATGTCATCTTATATTTTGGAAATATGCTGCAGAATCAGTATGGATGTTTTCTCACTACAAAGGGGGAGAGAATTAGGAGGAAGGAACCCACATTCCCTTCAAACCTCTGGTTCTTGGTCTACACATGGAAACAAAGTATAGCGGCTGGTTAATAGAAGGACCTACAGCCCACACCCAGCACTCTGCCAGTACCCAACCAGGTATACAGTAAAGGTGTTTACCAGCTGCCTTCTTAGCCTCCCTTTCAGTGTTAGAATCCCTTCCCCACAGCCCTCCCTTAATAGTAAACTTAAGCAGCCTCCCTCTTCCCACTACCACAGTACTTTCAGGTTTAGATGAGAATAAGCTTTATATTATCCAGCCTTCTTGGTAGTTATTATCTTTTAATAAAGAAGAGTTCTCCAAACATGTGCCAAGTAGGTTTCTGACAGTGCCAACGTAATCCTGGTAATAATAGACATTTCTGTAGTCAGTGCAAGCAATATGGTGTCCACATGTTTTAGTTCTTTTTCTCCCCGTCTGCTTTTGGATATGTTCATACTGGACTTCAGCTAAATCAGAGAACAATAACCTTGCCTCCATTACCAAAACAAAGCCAGCCTTGCCAAGAAAAAAATGTACCTCAATCTATGGCGATTCAGGCTCAGAATGCCCCAGTTTTGATATCAGTGAGGAGGAACGTAGATTGCATTTACTCTAATTCCACAATATCCAGAAGAAACTTGGATCCTCTATCTAATCCAAGCTACTAAATTTTCGTTGGGGGAGCAAATCAGAAAGGAAAAAGTGCAAGGTCAGTCAATTCCTGTTTCCCACAAAATAAGGAGAGATCCAAGTCCTTCCTAAGGAGTCTGCTATGAACAGACTATGCTACACAAGTTTTTATTAAGCACCAGCTTAGGCCAGGCAGCTTCAGAATCAGGAGGTCTTAATGTTTTAGTTTTCTATGACTGCGGTAACAAATTTCCAGAAATTTGGTGACTTAGAACAAATTTAATCTCTCAGCTTTTGGGCCAGAGATTCAAAATCGGTGTTGGCAGCCTTGTTTTACCCTGGAGGCTCCGAGTGAGAATCTTCAGTGCTTCTTTCTCCTTCGAGTTCTTTGGCCTGTAGACACGAAACTCCAGTCTCTGCCTGTCTATACGTGGGTCTTCACGTCTCCCCTGCATCTCTGTGTGTCTTCAACTGAATGGAAGTCCCCACACCTCTACATAGAAGTCAGCTATAGGGGTACCTCCAAGGGAAAGCCAGGTTTGTCCCATCTCAGTAAATTTTTTGAATCTGTTTCAATGAACTCAAAATTCCAGAATTTCTTTTCTTTTTTTTACAATTTATTATTTTATTATTGGCTGTGTTGGGTCTTCGTTGCTGCGCATGGGCTTTCTCTAGTTGCGGTGGGCAGGGACTACTCTTCGTTGGTGGTGCGTGGGCTTCTCACTGTGGTGGCTTCTCTTGTTGCAGAGCACGGGCCCTAGGCGCGTGGGCTT
The DNA here is from genome assembly GCF_059928025.1 of Delphinapterus leucas. Taxonomy (NCBI): domain Eukaryota; kingdom Metazoa; phylum Chordata; class Mammalia; order Artiodactyla; family Monodontidae; genus Delphinapterus; species Delphinapterus leucas. The sequence goes on along the minus strand of NC_143134.1, from coordinate 88,932,919 downwards.
CAATAGTTGTGGCAGGTGGGCTCAGTAGTTGCAGCTCGAGGGCTCTAGAGCACAGGCTCAGTAGTTGTGGTGCACGGGCTTAGTTGCTCCGCGGCATGTGGGATTTTCCTGGACCAGGGTTCGAACCTGTGTCCCCTGCATTGGCAGGCAGATTCTTAACCACTGCACCACCAGGGAAGTCCCCCAGAATTTCTTGTAAAGCATGACCAAAATAATTTTGACTTGGAAAGTGTTGAAGGGGCTCCTTCCTTTATCTTCAGTTCATTCTTGCAGCCAAAGATAAACCTCAGTCATGCTCTCACAGATTGATTCAGAGTAGCACAGCTTCCTAGTATATCCATGAAATTAACTGTGAGAGTTCAATATGAAATGTACCATCAGGTAAGTGAACAATTAGCAATTTTTTTTAAAAGGGGAGTGAATAAATAGGAACAAGCCTGCATTCTATGTCCCAGGTGTACGATTTGATCCATGAGGGTTCCTTTGTTGAATCAAAATCTGTTGAACCTTGAAAACATTATGGTAAGTGAAAGAAGCCAGATGAAAGGCCACATATGGTATGATTCCATTTATGTGAAATGTTAAAGGCAAATCTGTAGACACAGAAAGTAGATTAGCAGTTGACTAGGCTGACTTAGGAGGGTTGGGGGTGACAGCCAAGGAGTATGGGTTTCTTCTTGGGGTAATGAAAGTATTCTGAAATTGTGATGGGTGCACAATTCTGTGAATATATTGAAAGCCATTGAATTGTACACTTTAAATGGGTGAACTGTATGTGACTTATATCTCAATAAAGCTGTTTTTCAAAAACACAACACAATACCCATCAGAATGTCTATAATTAAGAAGATTAACAATACCAGTGTAATCATACACTGTTGATGAGAATATAAGTTGGGACAACTGAGTTAGAAAACTGCTTGATAGTATCTACTAAAGCTAAGCATATCCTATAACCCAGTAATTTCTCTCCTAGGTATACACCAAACAGAAATGCATACACAAAAAGTACGTACAAGAATGTTCACAGCAGACTCTAATAGCCCCAAACTGGAAACAACCCAAATTTTTACCAACTACTGAATTGATAAATTATGGTTGATTTTTGCAATGGTTTTTAAAACAGCAGAGAGAATAAAGTACAAATACACAGAGCAACATGGATGAATCTCAACGAATATATTGAATAAGACACAAAAGAATACATACTGATCATTCCAATTATTGAAATTTCAAAGTCAAGCAAAATGGGTCTATGCCATGAGAAGGCCTGACAGTGGTTATCCTTGGCAGCAGTGGTAGTGACTGAAAGGAGCAGAGGGCACAAGGGGCATCTGGGCTGTTAGGAATTTTCTGTTTGTTAATCTATGTGCTTCTTTGCACAGTGGTTCTATTTGAGAAATTAATTGTAATCTATGCTTACGATTTGTTCAGTTTTCTGTATATATCATTTTATGAACTTTATTTTAAAAATAAATGGTGGGTCCCACTCTGTGACCCTTTGGTAGAAGCACAGGTATACAATGCACGTGGACAAATGAATTTTTATCTTTTTTTTTTTTTTTTTTTTTTTTTTGCCACGTGGCTTGCAGGATCTTAGTTCCTCGACCAGGGATTGAACCAGGGCCCACCTAACTACTGGACCACCGCCAGGGAACTCCAAATTTTTGTCATATTAAATGAGCCATACCAGGTACATCAATACCCCCAATGTTGCATCACATAAAACTTAAGCTCCCCAAATTAAACTTCCCCATCCCAAAACATCTGTGTTTTGAATTTGCTTTTTAAGTTAAACAGAAAGTGTGAGAGCAGCAACAATATTTCCAGAATATTGCCTCCATGCTAATAAAAGGTAAGTATTTAAGCATGACATCTACACCAGGGGGCACTGTTGTACAAAACCAGGTTCCAAATAAAAGCCTTAATGTACAGGTCAGGACTGATGTGGTTATAAACATCCAAAATCTGTTTTAATGTTCCTTTTATTTACAGAAAGCATACATTTAAAAAATCTGTTTCCCCGAATAGTACAGGATCACTACAGCTAAAAGACTCCTTTCTTCAAGTGCCTTTGGCTGTTACGGTCCTCTTCTCACTCCCATCTTCCTGTTTCTCTCTTGAGTTTCTTCTCTCTCCTGTCTCTCTGAGTTTCTTTGGCCTGCAGCTTTAATATCAGGGCTCCCTAGGACACGTCCCTCACCCTCTGGTTTTCTCATTCCGCACCCTTTCTCTTGAGTGACCACATCCTGTCCTACTGATTCAACTGATCAGTCCTCATGACCCAGAGATTCACATCTCCGGTCCCAGCTTCTCTCCAGAGTTTCTGCCTACTGAACATTTCCTCCTGAACTTCCGCCTCCCCGTTCCAAACAGCCCACAGGCACTCAAACTCAGTGCATCCAAATGTGAGCTCATCAGATTTCCCCCAAACTTGTTTCTCCTCCTGCGTTCTCTGTTTCCATTGCTGACCCCACCACCCACCCAAATAACACAGCGAGAAACAGGGAAGTCGTCCCTGACTCATCCATCTTGTGCCTCTGTGACATCTAATCAGTCTCCCCTTTGTCTCCTCCCCTTCCTCCACATCCCCCTAGTTCAGGGTCCATCATCTGCCTTTACAAGCTCTTGCTTCCAGCTGTGCACCCCACCCCCTCATATTCAGACGCTCCACAGCCTCCAAAACGAGTCCTTCAAAGTATTAATCTGGCTGCCTTCACCCCCATCCCCACCCATAGCCTCAAACCCTTAAAAGGCTCTCATTGCCTGCAGGACACAGTCCAAGCTTACAGCAGGAGCCCCTCTCCAACAAAAGCCCCATTTCGGTCTGCTGCTGACTGTGGTCCCAGCCTCAATGCTCAAGACCCCTTTTCCTTGTAACTTACCCTCTAACAGTATCAATCTGCTGAAGGTTCCCCAGACACATCGTATTCTTTCTTTCTTTATATTTTCTCAAGCAGACCCCTCTGCCCGGAAGGCCTCTTCCTCCCTTGCTCTCTCCTCGCATGACTCAAGTATCACCAGAAGAACTTTCCTGGTACTGTAAGTCAGCTCAGGTGCTTTAACTCCTTTAACAGCCTGGGATGAGCCATTTCTCTTCCCCAGGGTGTTGTCAGCACTTGTGGAGTTTGTTCGCTAGCCTGTGAGCATCTTGAGTGTGCACTGAGGCATGTCTTTGCCTGTGAGCATCTTGAGTGTGCACTGAGGCATGTCTTTACCTCTAGGGCCTAGCACAGAATCTGGCGCAGGGTAAAGGTTCAAGAAATGTTTCCTGAGTGAAGGAATGGAGAATGGCTCCCCAGCTTGAATGGTTAGGTAGGTGGCTGGTGGGAACAATCACCCAAGGGATGAATCTGCACGAGGAGCAGTTTTGACAAAAGTGAGGATGGGAGACGAGAGTGTGAAGGATGGGGGCCTGGCCTTTCACTTCTGGTGAAGTGCACACGGAAGGGCAGGTGTCCAATGGGCAACTGGATGACCAAGTTTGGAGCTCTGGAGAGAAGCCTGGGCCATTGGGTTTTGGAAGCGTTCAATTGTGTCAGCTAAGAAGACAAGGCTGACTTCAGAGGCCTCAGGAGGGAGTCTCCTTAGGGCTGGCCGAGAGGTGGGGGACCAACCCTCCCTTCCTCATGAGCTAGAGCATGCTGACCTGGGCCAGGCTCCTGGTGGCTCTGAATAGTGGAAGATAAACAGACACTCCTTTACTCAAACATGCCAGGGAGAGGCTGCCCCAGCTGTCAGTGACTCTCCCAGTTCTGAGAGAACCGCACTTTCTGGATTCGCATGTGGGGTGAATTGGTTCGGGTCAACATTGACTCAGGCAGGTGAGAGCCTCGCCCCTCATACTGGCCTCACTCACTAGTAGACCCCGATCAGGAGCAAGCCCTGGCCTGGACACCAAACACAAATGCCATCAGTTCTTTGACCACCTAGGGTCCAGCAGGGCCGATTCTCCAGAGAGGGCCTTGCTTGCCCCCAGGGGCTGGAGTGTTATGATCCTTCCCGGGAATCCACCACCCAAACCCAACCTGGAACCAAAGGCCATGCTGGAGGAAATGCCCCAGAATTTCTTCACGACACAACGTGGCAGAGAACTCTTGAGGTCCCAAGTGACTATTTCATCACGGGCTCTCATCCACTTTGTGAACTGCACAATAAACAGCCACAGGGGCTGCTTGGACCAAATGCCCACAGAGTGAAAAAGTAGGCAACCAGCAGAAGTTGTGGGTTCCAAGCTCCTTTCTCAGCAACCCACTAGCCGAAAGGTGTGATCCCTTTTGCTGGTCTGCAGAGAAAATACTGCTTCTGGGGTATCTGCTCAGCTCACCATGGACTTACTTAGCTGACACTCATCCAAAGGGAGGCCAGGGGAGCGGCCATTTCGGATAACGTCATTCACCCCCTGTGTTGGGGTGTGCCTTCCCAGGATTTGGGGAGGAAGAAAAGGACAGTGACTTACTGGCCTCTTCTCCTGCCTCAAGGCCTGGAGAAGCAGAGAACATGTCTGCCGGAGGAGAGAAGAATGAAGCAGAAACACAAATGAGCGGAGACAAAAGAGAGTCTTGATGGCTCTTCAGTCCCTGGTTCTTTTCCCCCCTGTGTCTCAGCCCTCAGGCTCCACGAGATACCCTTGCATCCTTACGACAAATGTCCAGGGTTTTGACTCGGCTAAGTCCACTCCAACTCACTGAGAATCCTAATCAGTCCTGGAAATGTGCCACTAGTTAGCTCTGTGCCCGTGGGTAATTTGCTTAACCTCTTTGGGCATCATTTCCTCGTCTATCAACCGAGGATAATAAGGTTCTTCACAGGATCAAAGGAACTAAATCAGATAATGTAGTGCAAGGGAAAGCGCTGACGATAGTACCACCCACACAGCAGGCTGGTGACTGATGACTTTCCCATCGACTCCTTCCCTAAGAGATCAAAGGCCCCACAAAGATCTGGAGAGAAGACTCCAGAGTCATTCACATATTGGTGATGGGTGGTTGAAACCCAGAATTGGATGAAAAATCAGTTCTTTTTCCCCCTAAAAGAGGACTAGAGCATTGAGTGTCCTCTGAAACTGAAGAAGCAGCATCTTTCTCTGCACTATGTTCTTAGGATGGCAGATCTAGATGCTTGCCTAAAGGATATTTTTCATTACCTACCATTCCCTCATTTTTCCTTAAAGTCCCCACCAACCTCCCCATGCAGCACACGTTCTCAGGAGGAAATGGACTTCAGTCCTGGCTCCAGGTGGGCCCTGGGTAGTTAAAGCCAGTGAGGACATTCCATTCCTCTGGGCACAGTCAGGGCTTTGAGGGGCAAGTTATGGTGAATCTCCAGCTCTTCCTTGGAATGTTGGTTCAGAAATGCCCTCTGTCCCCCTTGATGTAAACATGGATGTATGTGTCCCTTCTGGCTACCCAGAGTCATCCTACAGGGATTAGCCTCAGGATGAAGCTGACCCCGTGAAGGCAAAGGAGATTTGTAAAGAAATGGGACCAAAGTTCACTTTCATCTGACTTCTGGCCATGTGAGCCAGCAAAGCCCCTGTTCAATTTGGCTTTTCTGTAACTGGCAAAATAGGATCATAACTGATAGAACCATGAAAACATCTTCTGGGATTCATGATTTCAAAAAGATAACCATAAACAGTGCCAGTGTTTAAACAGAAGCAGCACTAGTATTTGAGATGAAGGACAATTTATGCAAATTTCTCCCCAAACATCAGAGTTCTCAACCAAAGTTTTTACCCCAAGGAAATTCCTCTAATCACCTGGATTTAGCTATTACTCATATGTCAATAATGATCAGATTTGTGTCTCTCCTGAGCCTCAGATTGGATGTCCCCTTGGCAACTCAGAAAGAAGAGAGGTGCTCAAGTTGAAAGGCCTGGGCTGTTGATCAGGTCATCCTTCCAGAAGTTAGCCCTCTCAAATTGCAGTTGTCAGCAGCAGTAATCCTGAATTTCTGACCTTGTGTTAAAACCACATAGGGGTACAGAAATAGTTGCATATGGAGGCCCATGCCTGCCACGGTTACTTCAGCATAAATTTTTAATAACCAGAAAGGCTAAGCGTGAGAGAGATCAAGAGAAAGACAACCTGTAGTCAAGCTGTTTTATAAAAGAAACTGTGTTATAAGGCAGGGCATTAGTTTTTTGCTGCATAACAAATTATTCCAAAACTTAACAGGTTAAAATAATAAACATATTATGTCACACAGTTTCTGAGGCTCAGGAATCTAGCAGCGGCTTAGCTGGTTCTGGCTCAAGATGTGATTTAAGTGATTCACACTTCAAGGTGTGAATGAAGATGTGATTAAACTGTCAGCAGGGGCTGCAGTCTCTGGAGACTCGACTGGGGCTGAAACGTCTGCATCCAAGCTCATTTTATGTGGTTGTTGGCAGCCCTCAGTCCCTCACTTATGGCCTCTCCATAGGGCTGCTTCACATGGTAGCTTGCTTCCCACAAAGCAAATGATCCAAGAAAGAGAACTCAGGTCTTTCATAACCTGGTAAGCTTATAACCTCATCTTGGAAGTGACATGACATCTCTTTTGCCATATTCTATTGGTCACACAGACCAGCCCTGGCACAGTGTGGCAAGGGACTACTCAAAGGTGTGGCTACTGGGGGGCAGGGATCAGCAGGGGCCTTCTTGGAGGCAGCACATTTCAAGATGTCCCGAGAGGCATAGGAGAACAACATAGGAGAACATCTCTAGGGGCACAGGAGAATAACTGCGCATCTCCTGGAGGTCTGGCACCAAAGTCCTAAGCAGCTAATTGCAAAGGAGAAATGTTCTTGATGTCTCCCAATTTATCCCTCTTGTATTAAATACTGAATAATTATGTTACATCACCTTTTCCACCAAAACTTTTACATAAATGAGATGCTCTCACAAACCCCGTGGCATACATTGGGTATGTCCAGTGCTAAGCTTCTCCCAGTTTGAGAAGCAGGGCAGGGGGACCTATTCCAGGGCTGGTGGGATGGTCTGGGGAAGCCAAAATGACAACTGTTTAGAAGAATCAGCAGCTAAATTAAAAGCCTGCCTGTGGTAGCTCGTAAGCATATGTACACATACACACACATACCCTCTTTCTGTCTCTGTTTCAGCTGAGACCCCAAAGGCTGAGAGTACATGATAGAGGCTTAATTCTCCTGCATCCCAAGAGAGGAGCCAGACCACGTATGCAGGACATGCTAAGATGTCCTGAAACCAGCCTTGCTGACATTAATGCTCACCCCATCCAGCCCACAAGGGACAGAGGGCTGGAGAGTTACTGGAGTGCTGAGGCTTCCCGTCCCCTCTCCCCACACTCCCCACAGGGAGGGAGAGATGCTTCCCCTTTACCTAAAGTAATGTGAGAGGAACCTTCAGGGAACAACTAGAGGGCTTACATGTGCCCTCTGGACTTTGGGGGACAGAGGGGACAGGGTCTGATGCCTGGCTGAGAAGTGTAGCAGGGCTGCGTGGAGAGGCTGGGCAGGGCTGCACTGGCAGGAGCTGCCTTACCACTGACAGTGCTGGACAGCAAGCTTGAGAGTGAGCTCCCTGCATTTGGATTTCTAGAAGGATAGAACCCTGAACATTAGCAGCGACTCTCTCTGCAGAGCGGAGTGGAATTAGGGGTCAAAAGGTGTGGAAAGAAACTCTGATGTTTTAATCCAAATACTTCTATATTGCCCAAAATAAACATGTTTATATGTTACCATAAAAGGGGAAAATAAAGGAATTTTTAAAAAGTACATACAGGGCTTCCCTGGTGGCGCAGTGGTTGAGAATCTGCCTGCCAATGCAGGGAACACGGGTTCGAGCTCTGGTCTGGGAAGATCCCACATGCCGCGGAGCAACTGGGCCCGTGGGCCACGACTACTGAGCCTGCGCGGCTGGAGCCTGTGCTCTGCAACAAGAGAGGCCGCGACAGTGAGAGGCCCGCGCACCGCGATGAAGAGTGGCCCCCACTTGCCGCAACTAGAGAAAGCCCTCGCACAGAAACAAAGACCCAACACAGCCATAAATTAATTAATTAATTATTTTAAAAAATGACTGATTCACTTAGGATTAGACCAAAAAAAAAAAAGTACATACGATGAACATATAACAATAAATGGTTTGCTCAAGGGGTAGTACTGAGAAACATTATTTCCAGTGATTTCAGATTTTCATTATGTTGAATTGTTTTACAATAAGCACGTTTTATTTTTAGAAGCAGAAAAATATCCAGAGATAACACTGAATGAATGAATGAATGAATGAATGAATGAAAGCTACCAGAAAGACCAGCTTTGCATCCCTCTTCTCTCTCATTTAAATGCAGAACTCTGACTAGTTGGGTAGGACGGCAGTTGGCCAGTCCCGATCTCTGCTGTGGGGCAGCCGGTGTCAGGCCCAGAGAACTCTGCTTTTCTCTGGCTGCCCACACCGAGGAGGGGGCTTTCAGCCAGCAATGGGAACGGGTCTGTGCTCCTGACCAGCCACCGTGGGGACACCAGCACCTTGAGAGTCCTGGCTGTCTCTGGCTGGGACTCTGCCACCTGCCAGACCTCGCTGCTCCCTCAGTTCTCCCCGTGTGAGCCTGGCTCCCCAGGACCGCACCCACCTGCCCCCTTGCCCCTCCTCCCTCTTCCTCTTCCACTGATCTTCAACCATGGTTAACCTTCTGACGGGGAAGCCGAGGCACCCTGGGACAAGAGTCACCCGAGGTCAAGCACCGGGTGAGAGGCAGGGCTGCCAGCTGCCAGCAGAGCCTCTCCCATCTGGTCCGCATCCCTCCCTGTTGGCTCATGGCCACACCCTTCCCTCCTCCAGGACTGACTTGGGTTAATGGGGTGGCCCCAGAGTCAACGTGTCCTTGACACATGGCCAGACTCCTCAATAGCCTTCTTAATGAAACGCGGAAGCTGCAAAGTTCAAGTGGGTGTTTAGTATTGAGCTTTGGCTCATACACTCAGTGACCAAATAGCAATAGACTCACCGAACAAAGACCATAAAGTTCATCTCAGCCTTCTTAAGGAAAAGACGTTTGGGGTCTGGAAGTTTTTCAGTAGGCTGGGCAGGTGTTAGAAGCAGCCTGGGAGTTTTGAGCAGACAGCTGCTGAGTCTGTGAGGGGTACCCAACGGCTATGGGCTCTGAGCCTCTGCTGGTTCAGCTCTAACTTATGAGCTTGGATTCGGCTATACAGCGTGTTGGGGGACGGCAGCGGGGAGTATCTGCCATGATCTTCCCTTTCTGCTTGTCTCCGGGGCCCTCCACCCATTCTGCTCCAGACATCTCCATCCTGTTCTCAGGCCTTCAATCAACTTTTGAGGGCAAAAGACATGAGCAGCAAAGGGCTTTGTGTCTTCTGAAATGGATGTTGAAACGGAACTCAACATATATCTTGTGTTTTCAGAACCTCCCTTTGCTGGCTGCTGTTCTGAGCTCTTAACCTTTCCGTGTGCTCTGACTCACCCCTCTGGCAGGCCGGCGAAGCCGATGGACCTTGTCTCACATCGCTGGTTCTAATGTAAAATAACCACAAAGGGCTATAGAGGGAACCGAGCATATGAGAATATAGTTATTAGAATATAAACAAATTTGTGATGTGGAAAAAATGCTAGTTTACTAATGCATTAAATGACACGATCTAGCAATAGGTCTAATTACGGCTGTGCTTTTGAAAAAGTGATGGATGTAAGTGATATTTCAGGGTCTCTGGGACAACCAGAGTATGATGGTGAAAGCATCTGTGATTCTAGTTGTGACAAAGTCACAGGTTCTCTGAAGCATGTGGTTTGTTACCCACATGCTTAACTGAAGGGCAATGTAAATTGCAGTTAGAAGTTAATGAAAATCAGGGTGTAATTTTTTCCTTGCTAAGGAAAAACAGACCCTCTCGGTTCTATCTGTGGGCCTCTGACTGTGAGCCCCCGAGTCAAGGCTTGTGCAGTGGGCTCTTTGCCTGGTAGTGCTGGCCTGGGTCTTGCAGCCTGGCTCCCCCTTTATTTTCAGCTCCCTCTCTCTCTCTCTCTCTCTCTCTCACCCTCACCCTCTCACCTCCTTTGGCCTCTTCTAAGTGCTATTCATGCAGGGCTAAATGTTACATTTTCCGATTATGATTGACTTGGCAAGAGGCAGGAATTATGTATAACTTCCCCGAGCTTTCCATGAGTGTCAGCCTCCAAACCCAGGTCTGTCAGTGTCCAAAATAATGTTCTTCCCACTAGGCCTGGGGCTCTTCCCCCCAGAAGACCAATGCCTGTCCCTGCCTCCCTCTGGCTGTAGAAAGTGTTCATCTAAACAAAGAGCGGGGCCTGTGATAGGGGGATTTTCAATCTGCCAGTGCACCTTGGGCAGCCGAGCGCTCCCTTGGCCTTGCCTGTCTGTTCTTCAAGGGCTCTGGCCTGGCGCACCCCAACATGTGCGGGTTTCAAAATGTCATTTGGCAAAGATTTAAAAATAGTGCTCCCCCCATCGTCGGCACTGCCAAAACTGGAGAAAAGGATCCAACCCCAAACCTCTCCCTCCAGAGGCCAGACTTGCCTATGTTTATTGTCTCCGTGTACTGCAAACATTAATCAGACAGCCTCTTTGACCAGACACAGGGAAAATAAAGGTCACACTATCTCCCGCACACAGAGCTCTGAGGCTGAACAAAGCCAGACCCACAAAGGCAGACGTCTGCTTCTGCTCTCTTTGCCTCAGATTTAAAAACCTGTTCATTAGACCTCTTTCTGGATGGCTCACCTGGCCCCCATCAACACCCTTGTCACCCTGCTCTAGTCCACTGAGGGATCCAGACAGCCACCTCAGGTCCATTCGTGCATCTATTCACCCATTCACCAGATGCTCCTTGAATATGAAGGTATGTGTGTATCCTGGTGCTATGGGGATGAAACCAATCTCAGCTCACAATCATTGGATTAACTTCTCTTTTAAGAAGGTCTTAAAGCCATGTTCTTGTGGTGCATTTTTTTTTTTTTTTCGGTACTTGGGCCTCTCGCTGTTGTGGCCTCTCCCATTGCGGAGCACAGGCTCCGGACGCGCAGGCTTAGCGGCCATGGCTCACGGGCCCAGCCACTCCGTGTCATGTGGGATCCTCCCGGACCGGGGCACGAACCTGTGTCCCCTGCATTGGCAGGCGGACTCTCAACCACTGCGCCACCAGGGAAGCCCTGTGGTGCATTTTAATTTTTCTAGAAACACTTTTAAAAAGAAGGTAGCTTGTATCAGAAAGCAATTTATACATAACCTATACATTATGGGTGATTGTTATTTTATTTTATTTTTTTTAACTTATTTTATTTATTTATTTTTATTTTTGGCTGCATTGGGTCTTTGTTGCTGCGCGCGAGCTTTCTCTAGTTGTGGTGAGCGGGGGCTACTCTTTGTTGCAGGGCGCGGGCTTCTCATTGTGGTGGCTTCTCTTGTTTCGGGGGCTCTAGGTGTGCGGGCTTCAGTAGTTGTGGCACACGGGCTCAGTAGTTGTGGCTCACGGGCTCTAGAGCGCAGACTCAGTAGTTGTGGCACACAGACTTTGTTGCTCCGTGGCATGTGGGATCTTCCCAGACCAGGGCTCAAACCCGTGTCCCCTGCATTGGCAGGCGGATTCTTAACCACTGCACCACCAGGGAAGCCCTGGCTGGTTGTTATAAATACGAAACAGACAGAGCTTTAGTTCTGATCTGAAGGATTAGAGGGTGGAAATCTGGCCTCCCTCCCCTGGCAGCCAGTGCTCTCTAGGCCACCACAGGGACAGTCCCATGTAAACCCTTGGCTCCAGGAGTTTGTGTCTGGCTTAGCCTTATACCACCACCCTAACAGGAAGCATGCCCCTGCTTCAGCCATCCTTTGAGGCCCAGTGGGAGCCTTTCCTGTCCACACTGAAGTGATGCCCTCTCCTCTGCATGGACATACTGTTGCCTATGCTTTTTATCTGATGATGGTCTTGTGATTTTTATGACATTTCTTGCATTCTTGCCTTGCATGCATTTAACATTGCTAAGTTATTTAATTCAGCCGTGCCTAGGTCTTCTCTCCAGGTTCTGAAGGTGCTTCTTTATAATATTTTTTACATCTGAACCCTTTTTTCAGTTAGCCCAAGCCCTTGTCACTTCATCCCTGAGTATAACCATTTATTTAGCATCAAGTGCCTACTTGATGCCAGGCCTTGTTCTTTTTTCTCTGCTTTACTGAGGTATAATTAACAAATAAAATTGTAAGGTGTTTAAAATGTGCACATGATGATTTGTGTATCTCTACATTGTGAAAGTACTCCTACCATTGAACTAATAAACACATCCATCACTTCATGTATTTACCAGTTTGTTTGTTTTTCTTGGTGAGAACACAAGTTCTTACTTTTTCAGCAAATTGCAATTGTACAAAACAGTATTATCAGTAGAGTCCCCACGTCACGTATTAGATCCTCAGGGCTTATTCATCTTATCTCTGACAGTTTGTATACCAGCCTCCATACTGTTTTCCATAATGGATGTAACAATTTTCATCCCCACGAATAGTGCAAAAGGGTTCCCTTTTCTACACATCCTCACCAGCATTTATCTCTTGTCTTTCTCATAAGAGCCATTCCAACAGGTGTGAGGTGATAGCTCACTGTGGGTTGGATTTGCATTTCCCTGATGATTAGCGATGTTGTGCACCTTCTCATATATTTGTTGGCCATTTGTATGTCTTCTTTGGAGAAATGTCTATTCAAGTCCTTTGCCCATTTAAAAAAATATATTTATTTATTTGGCTGCGCTGGGTCTTAGCTGCGTCACGCAGGATCTTCATTGCCGCACACGGGATCTTTAGTTGCAGCATGCGAACTCTTAGTTGTGGCATGTGAGATCTAATTCCCTGATCGGGGATCGAACCCAGGCCCCCTGCACTGGGAGCGTGGAGTCTTAGCCACTGGAGCACCAGGGAAGTCCCCCTTTTGCCCATTTTTAAATGGGGTTATTTGGGAGTTTTTTTGCTATTGAATTGTATAACTTTCTTGTATATTTGGGGTATTACCACACATATGTGGTTTGCAAATATTTTCTCTCATTCCGTAGGTTGCCTTTTCATTTTGTTTTTTTAACTCTTTTTTTTTTTTAATTTATTATTTTTTGGCTGTGTTTGGTCTTCATTGCTGTGCGTGAGCTTTCTCTAGTTGCGATGAGCGGGGGCTACTCTTTGTTGCAGTGTGTGGGCTTCTCATTGTGGTGGCTTCTCTTTGTTGTGGAGCACAGGCTCCAGGCACATGGGCTGCAGTAGTTGTGGCACGTGGGCTCAGTAGTTGTGCCTTGCGGGCTCTAGAGTGCAGGCTCAGTAGTTGTGGCGCACAGGCTTAGTTGCTCCACGGCATATGGGGTCTTCAGGGACCAGGGCTCGAACCCGTGTCCCCTGCACTGGCAGGCAGATTCTTTTTTTGTTGTTTTTTGTTTTGCAGTACGCGGGCCTCTCACTGTTGTGGCCTCTCCTGTTGCAGAGCACAGGCTCCGGACGTGCAGGCTCAGCGGCCATGGCTCACGGGCCCAGCCGCTCCGCGGCATGTGGGATCCTCCCGGACCAGGGCACGAACCCGTGTCCCCTGCATCGGCAGGCGGACTCTCAACCACTGCGCCACCAGGGAACCCCTGGCAGGCAGATTCTTAACCACTGCACCACCAGGGAAGTCCCTGCCTTTTCATTTTGTTGATGGTTTCCTTTCCTTTGCAGAAGCTTCTCAGCTTGATGTAGTGCTGCTTGTTTATTTTTGCTTTTGTTGCCTTTTCTTTTGGTGTCAACTCCCAAAAAAATCATCTCAAGACCAGTGTTAAGGAGCTTAGTCCCTATGTTTTCTTCCAGAGGTTTTACAGTTCCAGGTCAAGTCTTTAACCAATTTTGAGTTATTTTTTGTGTATTTTGTAAGACAGTGGTCCAATTTCATTCTTTTGCATGTGGCAGGCTAGTTTTCCCAACACCCTTTATTGAAGAAACTATCCTTTCCCCATTATATGTTCTTGGCTCCTTTGTCAAAAATTAATTGACCATATATGCATGGGTTTATTTCTGGCCTCTCTAGTTTGTTGCATTGGTCTATGTCCATTTTCATGTCAATACCATACTGTTTTGATTACTATAGCTTTGTAATATAGTTTGAAATCAGGGTGCAGGATGCCTCCAGCTTTGTTCTTCCTCAAGATTGCTTTGGTTATTTGGAGTCTTTTCTTGTTCCATACAAATTTTAGAATTTTTTTTCTGTGAAAATTCCATTGGAATCTCTAGAGGGATTACATTGAACCTATAGATAGTTTGGGGTAGCCCACTTAAAAACTGCTTCTTTGGGCTTCCCTGGTGGCACAGTGGTTAAGAGTCCGCCTGCCGATGCAGGGGACATGGGTTCGTGCCCCGGTCTGGGAAGATCCCACATGCCGCGGAGCGGCTGGGCCTGTGAGCCATGGCCACTGAGCCTGCGTGTCCGGAGCCTGTGCTCCGCAATGGGAGAAGCCACCACAGTGAGAGGCCCGTGTACCGCAAAAAAACAAAACAAAAAAACCTGCTTCTTTGTTTGCTATTGTCCTGGGAGCCTCGTGGATGCAAGCCCTCTTGGCTCTCAGAGCTGGGTGATCTGGGGGACTGTCCTTTGGGTGGCAGCCCTAAAAATTGGGGTGTGGACAAACTCCTTCTAGGGAGGTACTGATGACAATGTTATTGTTGGAGCAACTGGTTGGAGAAGACAGGGGAAGCGCCCACCAGCTTTCCTAAACTCCAGACTCTGGACTCTAGGAAGGATCGCAGCCAGCCCCTCGTTGTGTGCTAAATTAGAAGCCAGACCCTCAGGCAGCAGCTTGTAAAGTAAGCAATCAAACCTCTTTCATGGAAAGCCTAGGAGGTGGGCGTTTTTTTGAGCTCCCTCTGTGCTGAGCCCTGTGCAGGGATAGCTGCGGGGAACGCTCAGGCACGGATAAGGAACGGTTCGTTTGCTATAGTACTGTGGGTCTTGTGGACACCAGCCCCATTGTCTTTCAGAGCTAGGTGTTTTGCGGGCCTGTCCTTCAGGTGGGAGTCTTAAAAGTTGGGGGGCTAGACACCTTGTTTTTAACCCAGTGAGACCCATTTTGGACTTCTGACTTCCAGAACTCTGGAATATGTGAGTTAAATAATAAGTATGTGTTGTTTTAAGCCACTAAGTTTGTGGTAATTTGTTGCAGCAGCCATAGGAAAACAACATAGAGAAGTGAAGGGGTGTCATGGAGACAACTTGGAGTGGTGGCATGGTGACAGTCTGGAGAGTGCCTACCCAACTCACAACTCCTGTTCAGCGCCAGCCAGTATTTCTTAGAGGGAATAAAGGTTCAGAGTTGTCAAATTTTTCAATTTTCCAAATAAGGTGAAAATACAGATTTCTATGTGGAAAAAAAAAGTTGGGCGGCTAGATGTGTGGTGCAAACCATTCACTCCTCATAAGCAGTGAAATCACCTCCTTTCAAAACTAAGGAAATAGAAAAGTTGTGGAAGTGAATTGCTCAAGGTAACAAAACTTGCCAGCAGTAATATTCCTTCCTTCCAACCTAGGACTTGCAATAGGAAAAAATTAACTATATGTGTGAATTTTATAAGGCAAGACAAATTGACTATCAAGTTACTACTCTGAATTACACCCAGAAAACAAATATGCCCAATATGGTTTATGCCGGAAAGATCCTGGGGCTGTAGGAGGTGTCACATCTATGCAAACATTACACTTCAGAGCAAACAGAGGCCTGAAATTGCAAAAGAGAAGCTCAAAAGTTTTGGTGGTTTAAAAGAAAAGTCCCACATACCATGAGGAAAAAATCTGCTTTTTGATGAGGAGTTATTTACTGAAAGCCAGGGCAGCATTTAACCTTTCATTTATTCTTTAATTTGTTCATTCATTCAGCAAATGTTCCCTAAACATCCCTTGAGGAGCTTACTTCAGCCATGGGTCAGAAGAGTAACCAGTAAATAAAATCTATGCAAGACAGAATGAACTAACTGGACGAGGCTCCAGTATAGAATTAGGAGAGCATCCAAAAGGAATAATAATAACTAATCTTCCTGGACACTGACTACGTTCCAGGCGTCTTCTTATTTTTTTTAATTGTAATTCGTGGTTTTAAAATTTATTTATTTATTTACTTAATTTATTTTTGGCTGCGTCAGGTCTTAGTTGAGGCATGCTGGATCTTCGTTGAGGCATGTGGGATCTTTTGTTGCGACGTGTAGCCTCTTCGTTGTGGTGCGCGGGCTTATCTCTAGTTGTGGCGTGCAGGTTTTCTCTTCTCTAGTTGTGGCGCGCAGGCTCCAGAGTGTGTGGCCTCTGTAGTTTGCAGCACGCAGCCTTTCTAGTTGAGGCATGCAAGCTCAGTGTTTGTGGTGTGCGTGTTTATTTGTCCCGCGACATGTGGGATCTTAATTCCCTGACAAGGGATCGAACCTGCGTCCCCTGCATTGTAAGGTGGATTCTTTACCACTGGACCACGAGGGAAGTCCCCAGGTGTCTTCTAAGTGTATTCGTTTATTTAATCTTCACAAAAACCCTGAGGTGAGCAGAGTATTCTCCCCAAATTTACCTTAGAAAATTCAGGCACAGAATGGTTTCGTCACTCACCAAAGGTCACAAAACTAAGTGGATTCAGGCCACCTGGCTCCACAGCTTTCATCTTTCATGGTCTCACTCCAGCTGCTGAGAGGACAAGGCAAGTGATGAGGTCACATCTAAGGGATCAGGGAAGGCTTCATGGAAGAGACGGTATTTTAGTTAAGCCCTGAAGGTGAAGGGAAAGAGCATTCCAGGTTGAGAGAGGAGATACAGAGATGCTAAAAAAAAAAAAAAAATGTATTGGGAGTAAGCATCCGGCTGGCAGGAGTAGGTAGACAACGTGGATGGGGAAGGTGAGGTCTCTGATAAGTTTGCATGTTATTCTGAAGGCGCTGGGAAGTCAGAGTTTTTCTGAGCAGGGAAGTTCTCTATTCTAACACCTTCTATCTATCCCTTCAATCAATATTTGTTTAACATCTAATTAAACACCTGTTTGAACACCTAATTTAACACCTAATATTGGGTGCTGGTAGAGGGGGATCGTTTCTGCTATCAAAGAAGTATACCTTAATTGATGACAGAAGAAATAACTTTTAAAAATTGTATACAAAGCTGGGACGAAGTGAGAGAGTTGCATTGACATATATACACTACCAAATGGAAAATAGCTCGTGGGAAGCAGCCGCATAGCACAGGGAGGTCAGCTCGGTGCTTTGTGACCACCTAGAGGGGTGGGATAGGGAGGGTGGGAGGGAGACGCAAGAGGGAAGAGATATGGGGATGTATGTATATGTATAGCTGACTCACTTTGTTATACAGAAGAAACTAACACACCATTGTAAAGCAATTATACTCCAATAAAGATGTTAAAAAAAATTGTAGACAAGTTAAAAAATATGACACAAAAGGTGTTCCAAGGCAGTACATGCTGAATTGTTCAACAAACCATTTTGTGAAATTTGGCAAATTTCAGGGTCTGTTATTTTGTGTGTGTGTGTGTGTTTTTGAGAAGCATTTCTTCCTTTTTTTTAGTATTTATTTATTTATTTACTTGGCTGCATTGGGTCTTAGTTGTGGCACATGGAATCTTTCGTTGCAGCACGCAGGCTTATCTCTAGTTGTGGCACACAGGGTCTAGAATGTACAGGCTCAGTAGTTGCCACACATAGGCTCTCTCGTCGTGGCGCTCACGGGCTCTAGAGTGCATGGGCTCCAGAGCTTGTGGGCTCAGTAGTTGCGGCGCTCAGGCTCAGTTGCCCCACAGCCTGTGGGATCTTAGTTCCCTGACCTGGGATTGAACCCGTGTCCCCTGCATTGGAGGGCAGATGCTTTTTTTAAAATTTTATTTATGTATTTTATTTTTGGCTGCGTTGGGTCTTCGTTGCTGCGTGCAGGCTTTCTCTAGTTCTGGTGAGCAGGGGCTACCTTCATTGCGGTGCTCAGGCTTCTCATTGCAGTGGCTTCTCTTGTTGTGGAGCACGGGCTCTAGACGTGTGGGCTTCAGTAGTTGTGGTGCATGGGCTCAGTAGTTGTGGCTCACAGGCTCTAGAGCACAGGCTCGGTAGTTGTGGCGCACTGACTTAGTTGCTTCGCGGCATGTGGGATCTTCCCAGACCAGGGCTCGAACCCGTGTCCCCTGCATTGGCAGGTGGATTCTTAACCATTGAGCCACCAGGGAAGTCCCTCAGGGTCTGTTAATTATCTCTCGGGCTTGGGTTGAGGGTTTGCAAGGGTAAAGTTGGAGAGCAGTCTGGGAACCCAGTTGGAGCAGTTTGTGGTGCTACGTATATAGCTAGCCCTTGAGCTACAGAACACAGGAACAAAATGGTTAATGTCGGAACTGGCTGCCTCAGCACCCTCACCCTCATCCACATCATGGCTCAGGGAGAGGAGAATTCCTGTAATCAGAGACTGGGAGGGAGGCACTGGCTATAACAGGGGCCTGGTCCCATGATTCAGGGTGAGAAAATTCCAAAGCCTCCCTCCTAGATAAGTCTAATTGTATAGGTATCACTGGGGAAAACTGTCCAAGATTTGGAAATGGACAAGAGAGATTACTAGGTTTCCTTTCAGTGGAATGCTTATCGTTGCCTGCTGGAATCTCTGTCATTTTCTGATTCTACAGGTTTATGCAAATTGATTTCTTATTGACCAGGCTATTTTCCATCTCTGGAGGAGTTGAAGTAAATTTGTAAAAAAGTTTATAGTAATGCAAAAGGTTCTTGTCCTTAGCAATGCAAGTGAATTTTTTCTGGTGAAGATACAATTGATTTCTCCTCTGTAGAAAAGGTAACCCCAAACATTATATTTTATTGCATGAGAATATTAACCAGTTTTGCGTGTATTAGCAAAACCATTTTATCTTTTGTCATTGCCTCTCTGTTTCTCAAATTCTCCTTTGAAACAGTCTTAACATCTTACTGGTGTCTTCATTAATTAATGGGTACCAGTATGATACCCACTAACTAATCTTTGACTCGTTCATTTTATAACTGTGTAACCGTTATATTTTTACATTTAAAAAAATCATACTTTAACACTGTTAACTCCTGCAGGTTTTCCAGCATCTAGGTTAATCAGAAGAAAGGAATTGCCACAATTTCCATTACTGAGACAAAAGTATTTTCCAGAAATTCTAACTGTGGTGCTCGTTGGCAATTCTTCGAGAATCCTAAATGGAGTTCTCAAACAGATGCTTTATGAGAATTTAGAAAGAAAAAGGCAGAAAACATTTACTATTATATTGCCAATTACTGTGCTAGGTGATTTACATATATTATCTCAACCCTTGGGAAATTTTTGAAATAGGTATTATTGTCCTAATTTTGCAGGTCAGGAAATATTTGATTAAGTATGGTAGCACCCATCTGCAGATCAAGTCACGTAAGTGGAAAATTACAGTAATGGTTCATGAACCCTGGCAGTTAAAAGGGCACATGGTAAATAAGGGTATAAAATTCAATAAAGATGTGAGTGAAAGGATAACCAGCAAGATTAAAGTCCTAAACAAGAAAAACTGGTGCCAGTGCTTGGGCCGGAGCTCTTAATTACATGGATACAGCTTGAAGCCTTCTTTAGATATCCTGTTTCTTTAGACCTCATTTAACAACAGACCTGCCCACACACACACCCTCTGCCATCTGCCCTCCTTCCTGAGAAGAGAGAGTGAATTTAGGGACCACTTCAGCTCCTGCCTTCCTACATCACTCTCAAAGGGATGTGTTGTCCACTCCCACAAGGCAGCCCCACTGACCATGGGGCTGATGGCAATGAAGCAGCTTCTTAGAAAGATTGGATCCACAGATCCACTGCCTCTGTGATATTTTCTCTCTGAATAAGATCTGATGCAAAATGGCATAATGTTAAAATTTTAAACCTGGGCTGTTATATTCTTCTCTAATTGCCTCTTATATTTCATACAAAATAAGTTTATCGTTAAGAAGAAAGGAGGGAAAGAGGTTTAACTTATTTGTTTTGATTTTGAGCCATGCTCTAACAGCAGAAACAGAGGCAGAGGGAGAGCAGGGACGGTGCCAGGTGCGCTTAACAAGCCCTGGGGATCTGGTGCTGCCCCCGCTGCTCCCAGACCACTGGCTCTTCTCATCCGCGTCTGGCCTGCTGGTCAACAGCCCTTTTTGTCTTCTACTTGACAGATGCCTCCTGCTTTTGGACACCGTCTCTTAGGAAGTACAGGACAGCTCCTGGAGATCCTTCAAGAATAAGATCTGCTGCTTTAGGCCACAAGAGTCTCTTCAGGCCTCATCTCCTCCTCTGGCTCTCGGGTCCTGACTGCAGGTCTCCCTCCACTCTACCATCTGTCTCTTCTGTTCCTCCCCTCTGTGTCTGCATGCTTTATTTTATATTCTCATAAATGTGTCCCCCATCTCACACACACAGACACACACACACGCACACGTACACAGCCCAGACCAGTGTGTTAGGGGTTCTGCAACTTATTTACAAATATTTGTTGGTAAAAACCACAGCCTGGGGCTTCCTGCCCAGTTATGCCTGACGCCAACTCATCCCCTCTGCCTCTGGAAGCTGCTGCTGTAATCGTAATCAGGTAGGTGGGAGCCACCTGTTTCTACTTCCTCATCACATTCCCGTGCGTCTGCCCCAGGAGTTTGAAGGAGCTTGGGCTTCTCCAGCAGCACTTGAGCGCAGTTCTGGGAAAGCAGCCTTCGTTCCTCCCCGGGGCGCCTATTTCCTGAACAGTGGAGAGCTCTCTGCCGGCTGCATTCAGAAACCGCTGATGTTTAAAACAGGTATCGCCATTGCCTGATAAAAGGAGCATCTATCTGTAAGGGCCTCCAGGTCTGTGCAGCGTGGGTGGTTGAGGGAGCCTGAAGCAGCAGCAGGGAGTGGGCCCTGCTCACCCGCCGTCCCTGGAGCACTTCCCGGGGCCTCTATTTTCCCGTCACCATTACCGGGGAGGAGCCTCAGGTCACCCTGACACAGTGTGGTGCCTCAGGAGCCCTGCCTTCTCCCTAGGCTCCATCCACAGGTGTTAAAGGTGAAAGGTTGACTTCACCCTCACCTGGCGCCCATGTTGCCTTCTCGTCCATAGTCTATGATGATAAGCTGTGACTGACGCCCCTCTGACCCAGGCGCCCAGGTCTGCACTTGGCCCTGGCAGCTCACCAGTTGGCTCCCTGTTAACAGAGGGCAGGACGGCAGGCCTGTCGCGCCCCATTCTTTAGGAATCTCCTCGTTCTTCTGGGCCGCCTGACTCCCAGGCTCACGTCACGCTTCCTTTCTGAAACCCTGAGCTGTTCCCACCGGCCTTCCCAGAAGCCTGGTCATGAGGCTTTGGCCATTTCTATTTTTAGTTCTGGGCTCCAAGAAGGAAGGAGGACAGCCAAGCGCTGCAGCCTTTCTCTTGTGGAGGCCGAGGGCCTCACGCAGGGCGGAAGGGCAGGGGGCACAGACGGGGCTGCTGCAGGGGAGGACGAGGGTGGGGAGACAGGAGGGCCCTTGTCCTGCGGGGAGGAGGAGATGGGTCCGGGAGCCTTGAGATGGGACAGCACGTGCTGGCGGCCAGGGAGGGTCCATGTGCCCCAGCCTGCTGGGGTCCATGAGGAGCCTGGGAAGGTCACTGCCGACTCTTAGGAGAGCCATTTCAGGAGGGTGGTGGGGCCTGAGGACAGACCGGGGAAAGTCAGGAACGAGCAGATGGCTGGCAGATGGAGACCCTAAGTGTACCCCATTCTCCCAGCATGCTGTCGTGAGGAAGGAGAGGCACAGCACTGACATGCGAGGGGCACGTAACAGGGAGAACTGGTCTGCACGGGTTGTGTTTGGTTTTGCCATAGAGAAACATTCTGGTCCTCAGAGAGGAAGCCCTTGGAGAAAAGTACAGACTGAAAAGGTATTGACAAAGCCGAGTCCCCAGATCACGCTGGAGGTGGGAGGCACTGTGAGAGGGCAGGCAGCGTGTGGAACCCTGGGTGCGTCTCTGGTGGGCACAGGTAAAGCTGGGCTGGGGCTCTTGGCTCAGCCAAAAGGTGGCCTGTCCTACGTGGCCTATCCCCAAATCTGAGTCTTGCCATCTTAAGGAGGCCTGGTCCTGCAGCCCAGGGCAGCCTTGTGAGAAGAATGTGGACCCCTGAGGAAAAGGAAGAGAGGGAGTGTGGCTGGCTGGCCAGTCACTGTGAGGTCCTGAGCCCATTTACTCATGCAGCTGCCCTGAAAGAGGAAACAAAGGGAGAGAACACACACACACACACACACACACACACACACACACACACACACACACGATGGACAAACCCACAGAGCAGGCATGAGTCAGTTTTTCTTTCAGTCACCTATAAGGAAGAATCAGATGGAAGGCAAGAAGACACCCGGGGTCTAAAATAGATCCACCGCCCTTTCTTACCTCCCTCCCATTGCATGGGGGCAAATGCAGAGCAGAAGAAAGCCTCTGACTCGAGGCCTGGGATTTAGTACATCCCAACTAGGTACCTTGGTAAACACTTGACAGAGCTTCCTAACCAGTGTGACTGACCCTCTCAGCCCCGGGAATGAGTGGCGTCTGGAGTCAACTGCCTTGCCTGGGTGCTCAGAGCCTAGAGCTGTGCCAGGCTGTTCGCACAAAAAAAGGCACTCTAATACCTGCTGAATGAATGACTACCTGAACATATTCATCTATTGCATATTAGAAGAAAGATTTATAACTAGCCTGTTAACCCTACTGAGATCATAAAAGGCACTCTTGAATGAGTGACTAAGTGTATTTACTGTGCCTTGGAAAAAATATATATAGGGCTTCCCTGGTGGCGCAGGGGTTAAGCATCCGCCTGCCAATGCAGGGGACACGGGTTCAAGCCCTGGTCCGGGAAGATCCCACATGCCGCGGAGCAACTAAGCCCGTGCACCACAACTACTGAAGCCCGTGCACCTAGTGCTCGTGCTCTGCAACAAGAGAAGCCACTGCAATGAGGAGCCCACACACCACAATGAAGAGTAGCCCCTGCTTACCGCAACTAGAGAAAGCCCACGCACAGCAACGAAGACCCAACACAGCCAAAAAAAAAATTAATTAATTAATAAAAAATATATATATATAATTAGCAAGTTAAACCCATGATTTCACAAGTGTCTAGGGCAAGGCTAATTAAAAAAAAGAATTGATTTAATTTCAGGAAAAAATATAAGTAAAATAACATTACAAGCAGATAGGGCAGTCATCAGACCAAGATGCACTGTTTCCCCCATTGCCTGCATTGCTCATGAGGGCCTTGTCACCATTCTGTCCTAGTTGGGGGAAAGGAAAGAAATTCACTGAGTGTCAGGTACTGGGTATACATTTGCATCAGTGTCTCCTTCAACCTGGTACCAGCCCTCTGAGTATTATCTCTTCAAAAGTACTGTCAGCCTTAGAAAAGTTAAGTAACTTGTCCAAGATCAATCAACTGTAAATGGCAGAGCAGAATTCAAGCACAGCTCTGGCTGACTTCACAGCCCTGCTCCTTTCACTATCCGCCAAGCAAGGAGAAGCGTGAGTCAGTCTATAGCAAATGTTCAGCTTAGGGTAGGAAGCTGGAGGGAGTTTCCTTGGAAGGTTCTCTGTCTCCATGAGGTCAGTGGTGAGTCCATCTGCTGAGCCACTGTGCGGAATTTGATAAGAAATCACCCTGACTTATAGAAAATTAGAAGAACTGGGAAAGGAAGACACTTAGAGAGTGTGCAACACCCATGGCACCCCATGTCAGGAACTAATACTAAATGGATTTGTCCACTGCAAGATACCTTTACACTTATCCCCACATTCAAGGGAAGTCTCAAGTTTTCACAAATCCTCCCCTCCCCTGAGCTAGATGCTCATGTAGTGGGTTGAATGGTGGTCCGCTGTGTTAGTTAGGGTTCACCAGAGAAACGGAACCAATAGGATGTAAATATATAGAGAGAGAAAGAGGTTTATTTTAAGGAATCGGATCACATGATTATGGGGGCTTGGCAAGTCCAAAATCTGATGGGGGTGGCAGCAGGCTGGAGACTCAGGAAAGAGTTGTAGTTTGAGTCGAAAGGCAGTTAGGCTGGAGACCCAGGAAGAACAAATATTGCAGATGTAGTCCAAAGGCTGTCTGCTAGCAGAATTCCCTCATTCTCTGGGGAGGTCAGCCTTTGTTTTATTCAGGCCTTCAACTGATTGGGTGAGGCCCACCCACAATATGGAGGCCAATCCGTGAATAATGTTTGAGCACATATCTGGGCACCATGGCCAAGCAAAACTGACACATAAAATTCACCATCATATCCCCCAAAAGGTATGTCCCTGTCAAATTTCTGAAACCAGTGAATGTTACCTTATCTGGAAAAAGAGTTTCTGGAATTAGGTATCTTGAGATGGGGAGATCATCCTGGATCATCCAGGTAAGCCCTTAATCCAATGACAAGGGTCCTTACAAGAGACACACAGAGGGGAGATGCACAGGATGGAGAAAGGCCATGTGGAGACAGACAGGAGATGAGAGTGATGTAGCCACAGCCAAATAAGCCACTAGGAGTGAGAAGAGGCAAAAAACGATCCTTCCCTAGAGCCTCCAGAGGGGTTGCAACCCTGCCATCACCTAGATTTTGAACTTCTGGCCTCTAGACTGTGAGGGGATACATTCCTGTTGTTTGAAGCCACCCAGCTTGCAGTGACTTGTTACAGCTGCCAGGGGAAACTAATTCAGCTGGACAATGGTGAGAGGCTCCTCTCCCTCACTTCTGTGCTGTGGTTCCTCACCCTTGCACTTGCACACACAAGAAGGAGTTTCTAGCAATTGCCACCAGTTTCTAGCAATCTGTTTAGTGCCTGCCCCTCCTCTACTTTCTGGGTGCAAGGGTCCCATTGTGCGGGATATTAGAACCAGAATTTAACTGTGGACCCTCTTAAAAATGTACACGGTGTCATTTATTGGTCTTTGCTGTGGAAGAAGCCATAGGCTAAATGGAAGTAAGGCAGAGGCTGAATATGACACAAGGAGTTACCAGTCGTTATTTCATCAAAGCCATGGACCCAATGCTTAGTTGTGTTTGTATAAGAAAAGATAAGGAACAATGATGTTACCAATCTAGAGTAGTTCAAGTTTACGTAAGTGTTAAAACAGTACTAGAAAAATGTGAAGTGAGGCCTGATTTCAAATCCTGCATCTTAAAAGAAAAAAAAAAATTCACACTGCAAAATCCACTTCAATAATCAAGATAGTTCATCAGTATAGATTTGTATTTATTTATCAACGTCTCATATTCTTTGAGTATGAGTATGCTTTCTCCACATCTGACTTTCTTTCTTAAAAAAAAAATCCTCTTTCATATCTTTGATATAGTTGTTCTCACTTTCAATAATCCAAAACATGTTGAATCACTTTTAATAGATCAAATAATCTTCTCTAGACATAAAATCATGAAGATTAAGACTGAGCTGAGGGGCTTCCCTGGTGGCGCAGTGGTTGAGAGTCCGCCTGCCAATGCAGGGCACACGGGTTCGTGCCCCGATCCGGGAAGATCCCACATGCCGCGGAGCGGCTGGGCCCGTGAGCCATGGCTGCTGAGCCTGCGCATCCGGAGCCTGTGCTCCGCAACGGGAGAGGCCACAACAGTGAGAGGCCCGCGTACCGCAAAAAAAAAAAAAAAGACTGAGCTGACCTTCAGCACCAAAGAGACCATTCTGCCTTTCTCAGGTTTCTTCAGCCTTCTCATAAATACTTCATCCCAGCCCATTTTAATTTAATTCACATATTGAGTGCCTACTATGTACTTGGCACTATGCAAGATTCTGGAAATACAAAGATGAACAAAATAGCTGTGGTAACCCTAATGGAGTTTACAGTGTACTCCCAGTGCCAGCCTGTTGAACTGTCGTGCACTGGAGCAGTGGTTCTCAGAGTGTGGTCTGGGGTCCGCTGGGAAGGGAGGAGGGGTCCCTGAGATGGGCTGTGTGTGAAGCCCAAACATACTGCTGTGTTCATCATAATACAGCCTATTCTCATTTTTTTGCAGTATGTAGGGTCTATACCGTTGCTGTGAAACGGCGAGTTAGTGAATACCGAACTGTTTGTCACCCCTAAGAGAAATATAAACTTAGGCTCCTGTGAGCCTCTGGTCACAACATTTTTGTCCACTGGTCAATATATAACCTTGTTTGGTGTGTGTTTCTGTTTAAAGACACCTTGATGTGAGAGAATGGGAGGCTTGTAGCCCGTCTCCCACCTACCTCCCTACCTTCCCAGGGAGGATATCATGGTATGATTTCTTAGGCCTTCCGGGTTCTGAGGAGGAAGGGGCTTCCTGCCCCAGTCCCCTCAAAATAGGGCTGCAGAATGTGAAACTCCTTGCTGTAGCCTAGAATAGGCTCCGCAGCAATGGGGTGTCCCACATCTCACACTGCAGTCAACGGGCCCTTTTCGTCTCTGTGTTGTCCTGTTTGGTGTGTGTGACAAGGACCAAGGGAGTTGGCACCATAAAAGTGGCTTGTTGTATCTTTACTCTTCATCTGGTCAGGCCCCGTCGTTGGCCCTGCTGTGTGCTTGACAACTATGAGCAACCAGTGGGCAGCTGTCGCCTGGGTGCCCTGCACAGGGACTCTGCTCATGGCTGAGCCGTCCGGCCCCCAGATACCCAGAACATTCTCCGAGTCAGCCCTCAGAGCTGAGTTTTAGTGACAGAGACTAGAAAAGGAGGGAGAGTGCTTTTTAAAATAGAGTTTTTAATTAAGTGAGGAAAAGCAAACTGGATGTGAGGAAATGGATGGGAATGAAGAGTGGACAGTTAACAAAAAAATGTATATGTATACCCTTCATCATATTTGGGAAATGTAAGAAAAATTTTGAGTTATTTAAAAATTACTCTGGTGGCCCAGCTGATTTCACTGCTACAAGTTCAGACCATGGCTTGCTTCATAGTCTGTAAATATATAATGATTAACTAGGAATTTCTGTGCCTGGAGGGAGATCCATGATGCCTAACCCTCTTGAACTTCCCAACCAAACTGCAGAAGACAATTCTACTATTTTTTATGGAACTGCAAATTCCTTAAGCTTTCTACATATGGTGAAAGGAGAGTGGGCATAATACTTTAGCAGATTTTCTCAGTGGAAATATTCCTGCCATTTGGGGCAGGAGAATTTTTTAGTGTGCAGGACAGTTTCTGGCATTGCAAGAAAGTTCTTTTTACCCAGTGAAACCAAAAGAACCTGTTCTTCATTGTGACAGCTAAAGATTACCTGCCCCCATACACATTTTGGAATATACCCCTTTTGTGTATGGAATTGCTTCCCTTGAGAATGACTACCATCCAGGAGAAGATGGAGAATATCTGGGAAATTCAGCCCAAGCCTCCCTCTGCCTAACCTTATACTGTTTACTTCACTCCTGCAACCACCCCATGTTGATGGGGCCTGGTGAAGGAGGCCCATACTGAGAGGCAATGTTATGAACTAAACGTTTGTGTCCCCCCCAAATTCATATGTTGGAAACCACCACCCCCAAATATGATGTATTAGGAAGTGGGACCTTCAGGACATAACTAGGATTGGTTGAGACCGTGAGAGTGGAGCCCCTCATGAATGGAACTAGTGCCCCTATAACAGTGAGGGGAGGACTTCCCTGGTGGCACAGTGGTTGAGAATCCGCCTGCCAATGCAGGGGACACAGGTTCAATCCCTGGTCCGGGAAGATCCTACATGCTGCGGAGCAACTAAGCCCGTGCGCCACAACTACTGAGCCTGTGCTCTAGAGCCCGCGAGCCACAACTGAGCCCGTGCACAACTACTGGAGCTCGTGTGCCGCAACTACTGAGCCCACGTGCTGCAACTACTGAAGCCCACACACTCTAGGGCCCAAGTGTCACAACTGCTGAGCCCCCGTGCTGCAACTACTGAAGCCCACGCACCTAGAGCCTGTGGTCTGCAACAAGAGAAGCCCCCACAATGAGATGCCCGCGCACCGCAACAAAGAGCAGCCCCTGCTTGCCACAACTAGAGAAAGCCTGAGAGCAACAACGAAGATCCAATACAGCCAAAAAAAAAAAAAGTGAGCGGAGCACTGGCTTTCCCTCTGCTCTCCGCCACGTGAAGGTACCACAAGAAGTGGAGATGTCCATAGTCTGCACCTTGAAAGAGAGCCCTCATCAGATCTTCAGCACGCTGCCACCCTGATCTTGGACATTCAGTCTCCAGAACTGTGAGAAATAAATTTCTGTTGTTTATAAACCACTATGTGTTATGGTAGTGCTTTGGTAGTTTGTTACAGCAGCTCAAACAGACTAAGGCATCCCAGGTCCCAAATGGCAAGTTGGGTCAAATCTCCTCTATTTTTGTCATCCCTTTTAACCTGTCAACACCCCAGAGCACACTCCAGATTTCAGCCTAGAGAGGGGGAATACAAGTCAGGCTCCCCTGATCACTGTCGCCCCGCCCCACTCCCACCTTCCTCCCGCCATCCAGTGGAGCTGCAAGAAGTGGACTTTTTCTCTCTCGCATGAATTTCCCCTGCCTCATCTCCTTGCTGTGGTGGCGTTTGACCTCTCCCCATCCCTGGGGTCACAATGGCAGATGCAGTGGAGGAAGACAGGAGAGAGTGAGTCTGGAAGCATTTAAAATTTTTATTTTAGGGGTTGTTGCATTCTACCTTTTGAAAATCTTGGTATCACACTTTGGCAGTGGCCAGGGGCTCCCAGTTTGGGAGGGAGGCTGGGGTGGTGGTAAGGTTCTTCCCCTCACCCAGAGGTGTTTCTACCCACTTCCCCAGTGGACTTCCCTGAATTTGCCTGGCAACCTGAGCCTGGAGGTCCTGCAAAACCCAGTGAGCAGCTTCTATGGAGGAGGGAGGAAGCAGTGCTTGGAAGGGGGCTTCGGGATGCTGCTAACAGTCCATTTTCACCTGGGCAATGGTTACACAGTGTGTTCACCTTGTAACGATTCATGAGCTGTACACCTTATGATTTGTGCCCCTTTTTTGTATATGTGTTCTACTCCAAGTGAAAAAAAAAAGTTTAAAATTTTCCTTTGGTCCACTAACAAAACTCAAAACTATAGAATATAGTAACTCAACCTAATCACCTGAACTTATCAAATTAGCACTTCCCTCTCATACTATCCCAGAAACTTTAAATATTGTGATATTTTCTTTTGTTAATCATTTTAAATTATGTCTATTATTCTATTCTAAAAGTACTGTGTGCTAATTATAGAAAATTTAGAAAAGTATAAATAAGAAAATTACAATCTGCAATTTTACCACCCAGGCAACCACTGTTATTTTCTATTTCCTTCTTAGTTTTTTTAATGCATACATAAACTTTATATATAGTATATATAAACAGATA
The DNA here is from genome assembly GCF_059928025.1 of Delphinapterus leucas. Lineage (NCBI taxonomy): Eukaryota > Metazoa > Chordata > Mammalia > Artiodactyla > Monodontidae > Delphinapterus > Delphinapterus leucas. The sequence continues at coordinate 88,903,595 of NC_143134.1, read as the reverse complement.
GATTTTATTTTACAATATTAGGATCATTTTATTTAAAATTTTTTGAAGCCTACTTTTTTCACTTAATACATTGTGAACATTTTCCCATAATTTACTATAGTTTGAAAATAAAATTTTTTAAAACAATGCATGCGCATACCTTCTTTTTAAAAAAATTTTTAATTAAAAAAATTTTTGGCTGCCTTGGTTCTTCGTTGCTGCACGCGGGCTTTCTCTAGCTGTGGTGAGCGGGAGCTACTCTTCGTTGTGGTGCGTGGGCTTCTCATTATGGTGGCTTGTCTTGTTGCGGAGCACTGGCTCTAGGTGCGTGGGCTTCAGTAGTTGGGGCACGTGGTCTCAGTAGTTGTGGCTCACAGGCTGTAGAGCACAGGCTCAGTAGTTGTGGTTCACGGTCTTAGTTGCTCCGTGGCATGTGGGATCTTCCCGGACCAGGGCTCGAACCTGTGTTGCTTGCATTGGCAGGAGGATTCTTAACCACTGCGCCACCAGGGAAGCCCCAAAATAAAATTTTAACGCCTATAAAACATTTTATATTATCATTATGCTATCGTAGGTCATTTATTCATTCATTCATTCATTCATCCAACCATTCTAGAATGGGTTTATTGAGTACTTACTATCCTCTAGGCACTGGCTAGGTGCTGTGAACACAGTAAGAACAAGACAGGCACGGTCTCTTGTCATCAAGCAGTTTTCAGTCTATAGGGACAGAGAAATTTTAAAAATTAATTAAACCAATAAAAATCCCAAATGGAGTTTCTCATGGAACTTGGCAAGTTGATCCTAAAATTTATATGGAAAGGCAAAGAATAGAGAGAATACTAAAGGGTGTCATAATATTAAAATAGTTAAAATAGTAAAGACTATATATCTGAATTCTCTAAGTTTTTAGAAGGCATAAATGAAGATTGGAAATCCTGTTTTGAATTGTGCTTTTTTGAATGTTGAATTGCTTTAGGAATAAAACATGTGGTTTAATGACTACAATATGGTTAGTTACATATCCATACTTGTCTATAAAATGCATATAGTTTAGATAATTTTTTGCACACGTGGGATCACACTTCATATAGCTTTTTTAAAGATTTATTTATTATTTATTTATTTTTGGCTTCATCAGGTCTTGGCTGTGGCACACGGGATCTTTATTGAGGCATGCGGGATCTTTCGTTGTGGTGTGCGGGCTCTTCTTTGTGGTGCGCAGGCTTCTCTCTAGTTGTGGGGCGTGTTTTCTCTTCTCTATTATGGTGCACAGGCTCCAGGGTGTGTGGGCTCTGTATTTGTGGTGTACAGGCTCCAGGGCGTGTGGGCTCTGTAGTTTGCAGCACGTGGGCTCTGTAGTTGAGGCGTGGGCTCAGTATTTGTGGCACTTGGGCTTAGTTGCCCTGCGTCATGTGGGATCTTAGTTCACTGACCAGGGATCGAACCCACGTCTCCTGCATTGCAAGGTGGATTCTTTACCACTGGACCACCAGGGAAGTCCCTTCATATAGTTTTGTTTTTTTTTTTTTTTTTTTTTTTTTTTTGCGGTACGCGGGCCTCTCACTGTTGTGGCCTCTCCCGTTGAGGAGCACAGGCTCCGGACACGCAGGCTCAGCGGCCATGGCTCACAGGCCCAGCCGTTCCGCGGCATGTGGGATGTTCGCGGACCGGGGCACGAACCCGTGTCCCCTGCATCGGCAGGCGGACTCTCAACCACTGCGCCACCAGGAAAGCCCATTCATATAGTTTTGATGCTGCTTTTTCATTTAGTAATATGCCTTAGGAAGTATTCCATACTGATACATTCCATACTGATACAAAGGAATACTTAGGTATTCCTTTTAACAAGTACATGGTATTTTACAGTATGGATAGTCTATATTTATTTAATCAGTGTCCTAGTGAGAGTTATTTAGGTTATCTCCAATTTTTTAACGGTGCAATGATCGTAATTGTACATATATCTTTGTACACGTTAGCAGGTATACATGTATGATAGATGACTTGAAGTGGAAGTGAGTCAAAGAGTATGTACATTACAAATTCTGATAGATGTTGCCAAATTGTTCCTCCAACCATTTATACTCTCATCAACAGAGTATGAGAGTTTTCTTCCCCAACACCATCACCATTATTATACATTATCAGTCCTTTTAGCTTTGTAAGATTTGATGGACAAAAAATAATTCCTCCTTGTTTGTTTTCATGTATATTTCCCTAAGTGCTAGTGAGGTTGAGCATCTTTTCAAATATTTATAGAAATATTTCTATTTCCTCTTCTAAGAATTATGTTTTTCTACCCTGCCTTTTTTCTCCATTAGCTTGCTTATGTTTTGTCACATCTCTGTAGGAATTCTAGATATATATTACAGTTATTAAGCATTTGTCTGTGGTATATGTTGCAAATATTTTTCCCAGTCTTTTGCTCTGAGGAGTTTTAAATTTCTGTTTAATAAAATTTGTCTGGTTTTTCTTGACGACTGTGTCTTTCCCACCCCATGATTATAAACGTACTGTCTGGTGTTTTCTTCTATACTTTTGTAAATGCAGATCTTGAGTCAATCTGGATTTTTTTCTGAGTATGGGATGAGGAAGTGATTCACTTTATTTTTTTTTCCTTATGGCTCCCATTGTCCTAGTACTATTTTTAGAGTAATCTTTCATTTTCCCACTGTTTGGAAATTCCACCTTTATCATACGCTAAATTCCTCTGAATACATGGGTCAATTTCTGGACTCTATTCTCTTTCATTAATCCATATGTTTATTTGTTCTCTGACACTCCATTGTTTTAATTACTGTAGTTTTATAGATTGTTTTCATATCTGGTAGGGCAAATTCTCCACCTCATTTTTTCCCTCAATTTCTGTTTTTTGGTTATTTTTGTTTATTTTCTATTCTAGAAGAACTTGATAAGCAGCTTTTCATGTTCAATTAAAAATCTTGTGAAAATTTTCATTGGGCTCCCCACTGAATGTGTAGATTATTGGGGAAGAATCAACATTCTTCCAGTAAATTTTCCTCATATAAGTCTTGCACAATTTTTATTAGGTTAGTTCCAAGTACTCAGTTGTCTTTGTGGTTCTTGTGAATGGGATTTCTTTTTCCAGTTACATTTTCTTATTCATTATTACTAGGGATTTTGTATCTAGTCACCTCAGTAACCTCTCATTCATTATAATAGTTATTTTAGTTGATCCTCTTGGGATAGCTAGGTAGACAACCACATAATCTACAAATAATAATAGCTTTAATTCTTACTTTCCAATATTTATATGTCATATTTTTCTTGTTGCACTGGTTACAACCTTCAACGCAATGTGAATAGTGGTGGCAATAGCATGAGAGGTTTTTTGTTTCACCATCACATGTGAGGCTTGCTACAGATTTTGGTAGTTGTACTTTAATGAGTTAAGGAAGTTTCCAGATATCCTACATGACAAAAAGAGCTTTTGTCTTGTTTTTTTGTTTTAATTAGAAATGGGTGAAGCAAACGCTTTTTCAAAGTCTAATTTATTTAGTTTTTCTTTTTTTGTTAATATAACAGATTATATCAAAAGACTTCTAAAGCTGGATCATCCTCACAGTCCAGAGACAAACATTATTTGGTCATTTAGGTATTATTCTTTTCATACATAGTTAGATTTTATTTACTAATATTTTATTTAGGATTCTTTAAATCAATTTCATATTTTGGTTTGTGCCAGCCTGTGCTAGTTCAGCCTGTGCCAGCCTGTGTTAGCCTATGCTAGGCTATATGCTCCCCATTCTGTTCATTAGTTTTTAAAAACGGCAGTATAGCATGTTCTCTTCCTAAAAATGGTTTTGTTTTGTTTTGTTTTGTTTTGTCCAAGAGGCTTGTGGGATCTAAGTTCCCCCATCAGGGATTGAACTCCGGCCGCCGCAGTGAAAGCACCGAGTCCTAACAACTGGACCACCAGGGAATTCCCAAAAATGGATTACTCTTTTTTTTTAACTTTTTTTTTATATTGGGGTATACTTGATTAACAATGTTGTGATAGTTTCAGGTATACAGCAAAGTGATTCAGTTATACACATTACATGTATCTGTTCTTTTTCAAATTCTTTTCCCATTTAGGTTGTTACATAATATTGAGCAGAATTCCCTGTGCTATACAGTAGAAAATGGATCACTTTTAATTTTAGCTTTCCTTAAGTAGAATGTAACGTTATGTGGTATAAAAGGCTAGGATGGTGATGTGTTCAAACGAACATATATCAATGAAATCAAAATAAGCAGATTATCAGCCTATATCCCTTGCCACCAATCTGGCTGTGGGGTCCCTGAGCACCAAAAGTATAAGGTTCCTCCTTTATAAAATGTAGCAACAGTTTTCTATCCTAATGTAGCTTAGTTAAAGTGCAACAATATTGATTTTTCCTTCAATCTCATGAAACTAAGGGTTCTAAGTATGTTAAGGCCTGTGACTATTAAAGAACCTTAAATCCTCTAGTTTAATCTCTTTTAGTTCTTTCCTCTAAGTAGCATATCAATAAATGTTTTAAATGAACCTGTGTGAAAACAATGTGAAAAGGACTATTGAGATTTTGATTGTAGATTTTTGTTTCTACCTTCAAGAAACTCAGAAGAAAATAATTTTTCTGGTGGAAAATAAAATTACCAGGTAGAATTGTGTATCAAAGACCGGAAAGTATCACTCAGACACTGACTGTCCTACTTTCAAGCTACTGTCCAGAAATACAGGAAGAGTTTAGAGTCACCTTTTTTTTTTCTTCCTTTTCAGAGAGCGGGGGCTGAAGATTTAGTCTGGAAATCAGATGCCTATTTATCACTGCTCTGTGGCAGCTAAACCAAGAGAACAAATAGCTGCCCTCCTCATTGCTTCAAACAACACGAGGTACGGAGCTTGTGCCACAGGATGGAAATCAATGTGTATCCTCACCGAGTGTTGTGCTTTCCAGGCCCTCATGTAAGTAACTTAGCAATCAATAGACCTTTATCATTGAAATTGCAATCAGGTAAAAAGGAGAAGATGACAAGGAGTAAGAGGAAAGCTTTGGTTTTAAATCTGTCACATCTGCCATTTTTTTCTAATGTCATTTTTTTTACTGCTAACTACTGGTAGTCACTCTCTGGGTGCTATTTGTTTCTCAGTGATGCTTTCACCACATAAAGAGGGTTAGCCTTTGCTTTTTGAATCTTCTGCTTCATAAATGTAGTTTATTTCCAGAAGTGCAATGTTTACTGCGACTGTTTTTATTTTTTCCTTTGCTTCTGAAACATACAGAGCTGCCTGGCTTGGAGTACTTTTTCTCCCAGCTATTTACCTATTGACTTACTACATTGGTGAGGGGAGTGCATTTATTTTGAGTTAATTAGTATCTAAGCCAAATTAAATGGAAATTACCATGTTTATCAATATATAAATATGTCATATAGTGTATTATATTATAACAGAGTTTATTTAGCCTAAAATTTTTATTGAGTCATATAGAAATCCAGATGTTTTAGGAAATCATCATTACATTTCAATTTGGTGAGTTTTTTAAAATTTATTTATTTTATGTATTTATTTTTGGCTGCATTGGGTCTTCGTGGCTGCACATGGGCTTTCTCTAGTTGTGGTGAGCGGGGGCTACTCTTCGTTGCAGTGTGCAAGCTTCTCATTGCGGTGGCTTCTCTTGTTGCTGAGCTCGGGCTCTAGGCACACAGGCTTCAGTAATTGTGGCATGTGGGCTCAGTAGTTGTGGCTCGCCGGCTCTAGAGCACAGGCTCAGGAGTTGTGGCGCACGGGCTTAGTTGATCCGCGGCATGTGGGATCTTCCTGGACCAGGGCTCGAACCTGTGTCCCCTGCACTGGCAGGTGGATTCTTAACCACTGCGCCATCAAGGAAGCCTGGTGATTTTTTTAAAAGATGTCTATATGTATTCAATTTTAAAATTATTTACAGTTAAGGAATTGGCTTATAAGCACTTTTCAATCAAATGATGTCATTCTTGCACTTATTTTCAACACAGTCTACTTCTAGTTATATCACTAATGCGTAATTTCAATTTATCTTCTTCAAAGAGAACTTATTATTTTTATTTTTTAGTAGCACTTGTACTTCATTTAAATTCAGGGTCAGATTTTCTGAGCTTCTAGTTGTAACTTCTTCGGGTTTTTTTCCTCATGTCGTCAATGAAGTGTAAGAAATGGTTGTCTCCTAGTTACAAAGGTAATAGTTGCTCTGACTCCCTTTTTTCAAGTGACTGACTTTTAAAAAATGCACCTTGAAATTACCATTTCATCCATCTGCCTAATGTTTGGTGGTTCTCCAACCACATCAACTCTGAAATACTCTGTGCGGCCTTAACGTTACCTTCCAAGGTACTCTCCCACTTAATAATCCAACCATTTTCCCCAATATTTCTCAACAAAACTTCTCCCACCAGGCTAGTCTCACTCCCTTTTTGTTATCTTCAACCACACTGTGTTCTCATCTAGGAAAATGCTCATTTAAAATGTAAAATAGGCAGGATTTCCTGGCAGACTGAGTTTGAAAGAGAAAGGAGGAGAAGTCAGGGATGGCTCACAGGTTACTGGGAGGGTGACGATACCATCACCAATACAGAAGAGGAAGAAGAGGAAAATTCACTGTGGCAAGTTGATTTGAAATGCCCGTGGAACACATCCGAATAAAGGTGTCCTAAAAAGAGCTGGATATTTGGGTTTGGACTGAGAAGACTGGGCTAGACATTCAGATTTAGAAATAATATTAGTGGTTGTTTGTTAAGCCACGGAAGTGGATGAGGTCACACTAAGTGTGTACTAAAATGAGATGAAGGGAAGGCTTAATAGGGAATCCTAGGAAACATTAACTTTTAAGTGGGCATTTGGGGAAGTATAGCAGCCAGAGAGGTTGGAGGTAGGCGGGAAATCGGGAGATGTCATGAAGCTCAGGAAAAAGAAAGTTTTGGGCTTCCCCACTGGCGCAGTGGTTAAGAATCCTCCTACCAATGCAGGGGACATGGGTTCGAGCCCTGGTCTGGGAAGATCCCACATGCCGCGGAGCAGCTAAGCCAATGCGCCACAACTACTGAAGCCTGCACACCTAGAGCCCGTGCTCTGCAACAAGAGAAGCCACCGCAATGAGAAGCCCGCGCACCGCAGCAGAGTAGCCCCCGCTCACTGCAACTAGAGAAAGCCTGCACATGGCAATGAAGACCCAACGCAGCCAAAAATAAATTAATTAATTAAAAAAAAAAGAGAAAGTTTTAAGAATAAAGCAGTGGCCAAAAGTGTAAAGAAGGGGTTGAGAGCATAGAAGCTGGAGGGCAGAAAAGATTATGTGCATGAGCAGTTGGAGGAAGTGAGCTGGAAAAGGGGGAACATGGCCAGGAAACACCATGGAATGTTTAACATAAAGTGCAGTAAACTGAAGTCCCTGAGCTTCCACAGAACTTCACTGTCTATGAAGTTAAATTAAGTAATGTCTAAGAGTCTGATTGTCTAAGACTTAGATAACTACTATACGTAAAATATTATAAAAAGAGTTCTGAACTGGCCAAGAGTAAAAGTATAACAAACTGGGAGCCAGGAACATTATAAAAATCTGGTGAAACAGGTAGGACAAGAAATGTAGTTGGATGCCTCAGGCTAAGAGTGAGCAGGGTATTTCAAGACAGATAGACATTTTATTGAGTGAGTTGTGCCTATCACAAGTCTGTCTCTCCAACCCATATCTGTCTCCATGTCCCCAATCTCATGCAAATGTCCTTTAGAGGTTACAAATTCAACATATGCAAATCAGGTCTCACTGTCTTCTCACCTACTCCAGCCCCTCCCCAACCTGCTTCTCCTCTATTTCAGGGAATAGCACTGGAGCCACGCCTAGACTGAAGTGGAAACCTCTGTCACTCATTCTCTTCCATCGTCATCCCTCCGGTCTCATCTCTGTCATCAAGTTCTGTCCATTCTTTCTCCACCTTCTTTTGATTCCATCCTCTTGCTTTTCATTCCCACCACCACAGCTGCCACTGTATCCAGGTCCTGAAATAGGATTCCTAACTGGCCTACCTTCTTCTAGTCTCTCCTCCTCTTCCCAGTCCACCTCCACAACTCTAAGAAAGCAAATCTGCTCACGTCCCTCCACTGGTTAAAAAAATCTCCCAATTCCAGTGAGGAGAAAGAAGGTCTGACCTCCTTAGCATGACATCATGCGAGGCCCCTGCCAACCTGGCCTTGCCCCCTCACCTTCGCTGCATTGCAGTGACCTTCTGCCTCCACACATCTGTCTTAGAACACCGCGAAGTTTCTCCTTGTTCTTCAACTCACCCGCTCCTTGACGCTTGATTCACTCTGAAGCCTGAGCAAGTCTTGTGCTACTACGATCATAAGCTTGGGTGCTGGAGGAGGGCAGACGGGAGAAGTTGAATATAAGTGATTTGGATCAGCCATAGAGAAAAGAATAGGGGTAGCGGTGCCTCTCTGATGAGAGGTGTGATCCCCCCATTGAACTCAGTGCTTAGTAGACTATATTGCTTAAATAAATCACAATTCAAGGGAGACAAGTATACCTAATAGAGCTAACTGCAAGGAATTTATGATCTGATGAGAGAAATAAGACATATAGAATGTGAACTAATGTGATTGACTTTTTCCCGTTCATTATAAAACATCGGATTCATTGCTTTACACTCATAAACATATACAGACATTCAAAGATACCAGATAATTAATAATAAGTGTGAAATAAGTAGTCAAGACAAGTCCTACAGGGATTTAGAGGAGGAAGAGATTACTTCGGGATAGGGTGTTCAGATAACGTTTCACAACAGACATAGGACTTGAAGCCTGAGTAGGGTGTACGTAGCAGGAGGAATAGCCTTCTAATTGTGGGGAATGACACAAACAGAGGCAGACGAGGATGTGTTCACGGCAGAAAGATCTGGGTAGGGGAATAATGTTGGTAAGGACAGGAAGACGTCAGGGTGTGATTGTGGTGTCCCTTCGATGCCCAGCTTGATCCCCTAGGAATACTTGCATACTTTACCTATCAGGGAATGGGAACCACTGAAGTTGTTTGTTTCTGTTTTTGTTTTTGCTGCGCCGCACGTCATGTGGGATCTTAGTTCTCCACCAGGGATGAACCCATGCCCCTGCAGCGGAAATGTGGAGTCTTAACCACTGGACACAATGAATGCAGTCTTTTAAGGAGATTAATCAGGCAATAGTGTACAGGACAGATTAGAAAAGCAAGGGAATGCAGGCCAGAAGAACAAGTAGAAGCAGTCATCTGGGTCTGAGATGCCATAGATTTTGATTCTAAGACTATTGACATGATAGTTTTTTTTTTTTTTGAAGATGTTGGGGGTAGGAGTTTATTAATTAATTAATTTATTTTTGCTGTGTTGGGTCTTCATTTCTGTGCAAGGGCTTTCTCTAGTTGTGGCAAGCGGGGGCCACTCTTCATCGCGGTGCACGGGCCTCTCACTATCGCGGCCTCTCTTGTTGCGGAGCACAGGCTCCAGACGCGCAGGCTCAGTAGTTGTGGCTCATGGGCCTAGTTGCTCCGTGGCATGTGGGATCCTCCCAGACCAGGGCTCAAACCCGTGTCCCCTGCATTAGCAGGCAGATTCTCAACCACTGTGCCACGAGGGAAGCCCAACATGATAGATTTTTGTAATAAAAAACTCACATTAAACGTATACACTGATTATAAAACAAATCTTTATTTTTAGGTATGTAAAATTACAAAAATGTAGGCATCTTAGAATTAAGGAAATAAGATGAAGATCTGAACTAAGGTGGTGATGGTGGGAATGAGAAGGGAAAAGTAGATGCAACAAGAAAAAACAAATCTTGAAGAATTTGAGAATTTGGATGTTAAAAGAGAGAGAAGATTAAAATATGACTCCATGGTTTTGAGTCTGAATGAAAGTGCCAAGTTGGTACCATTAAAAGAAATGGGGAAGTCAAGAGGTAAAAGAACCAAACTAAATTTTATGTATTGAGTTGGAGGTGAGGAAATATCTAATAGACAGTTGAAGATATGGGCTTAGAACTAGGAAAAAAGATCAGGCTAGATCTTTCTAGATAATAGATCTTGGATCTATTATCCAAGGAATTAGCTACGCACAAGTCGGAATGGAAGGTCTGAGAGTGAATGACATTCTGAAAGGTCAAGCACGTAGAGAACCGGGGCAGAGGTGTAATTGCAAGGGAGTACCCACGTTTCGGGACAGCAAGCAGGGTAAGGAAGAAAACCAGAAATGATCTGAAAGGTTGAATTAGATTCACTCCACAGTAGGGGCATGAAAGCCACGAGAAGAGGGAGGTTGAAGCCTTATATTCACGCTTAGGAGTTATGGGTGCTCGTCATGTGCATTTGGGTGTGCCTTAAGCCTTCACACTGGCGTGAAGAAGCCCACTGCAGTATTCCAAAGCAATGTTCACTTGGGCCCCCACCTTCAGCCTTAGCTGGATGCTGACTACTAACTGTGGGCTGTTCCTCAGCTCCAGGAGGTCTGGACCAGTACCTTGGCTGGTTCCTCAGCCTTTGTCGAGCAATCATGAAATTTCTCCAAAGGCTTGTTGCTCGTATCATGTGCAGTTAATCTTAGCCAGATCCTATAAAGTCCAAAAGAACGTACTTCCCACCTAGCTCTCTCATGAGCAGTTAATTAAGAATGTAATTTTGTTGACCCAACTTTTTATAACAGAGTCAAAGTTAAAGGCAAACTAGTTTTTAGCACTTTACCAGTTCAGCTGGAATAGCTGTGCCAGTTAAACTTTCTGAACCCCTATTAGTCAGGGATGACTTAGTTCTCTCTGGTTTACCTTATTTCCCTAGCAGACAGATAAGAAATAAAATTATTTGTTGGTTTAAAATGTGATACTTTCATAGCCCATAAAAATACATTTAAAAATTGTCCAATGAAGGGCAGTATTTCACAGAAACAAACACATAGTCATTGAATTTTTTTGTAGTTTTCTTCTATAATTGGGAGAGAGCTAGCACAGGCATGTCTCACCATCACAGGAGCTCTAAAAAGCTGATTGGCTGACATGATTAGTAATTGGGAATATGAATTGTGATATATGATCCCGAAATACAAATTTCAAAAAGGCTTCTCTTCTTGTCACGAGTATCTTAATCAGGACGTTTGTAAGCATATCTTTCAATCTCATGCTCTTACAAACCTGAAGCTGACGCATACAATTTAGATTGTTACTGAATTATTTTCAGCTAGTGTAAACTTAATCCTCACATGCGTCTCCCAAGAGGAACAGAAGTGCTTTCCCCTCTGTGTAGTGAAGCCTCCTCATGTAACAGGAGCAATTCTCTCTCTTGTGGGGAAGTGCCCATATGACTTGGTTAGGCTGTAAAACATCTGGCTTATGCAGTGATATCTGGTTTGTAAGATGTGCCTTACCTCTTTATATGCTCAAGAGACTGGCCGTTAAACATGTTGTGGCTGGAGAGTCCGAACCGACAGCCAGGAGCCCGCACGCACCTCGCACCCTGAGACGGCGACGCGCCCCGCACCGCTCCGGGACGACCGGTCACTGGGTCACGCGACCCGGCCCCGCCGCTGCCGCTGCTGTGGACCGCGGCCGTGGCGCCGGGGGGCGGCCGCCGGCGAGGAGGCGGCTCCCGCGGGGGCCTCAGTGTGCTAGGCGTCCCCGCCCAGCGTGGGCTCAGTGCAGGAGCTGGCTCAGCGCGCCGCGGTGGTGATGGAAGGAAATGCGCACCCGCCGCGGCAGCAGCAGGGGGGCACTTGACAGGAAGGGGGCGGCGGGCGAGGCAGGGGCGCGGGGAGGCGAGCGCCAGCCGCCAGCCGTGGGCCCGGCACCATGCCCTCCTGGCCCACGGGCCCCGCGCCGCCGAGCCCGGAGACGAGGCGCCCTATCTGGTGAAGGTGCACCAGGTGTGGGTGGTGAAAGCCGGCAGCTTGAAGAAGGACTCGCTCGCTGCTCAGCGTGCACCTGGGCGCCTGGGGCCACCCCGCGTTCCCCTCCTGCGGGCGGCTCAAGGAGGACAGCAGGTACATCTTCTTCATGGAGCCCGATGCCAACAGCAGCGGCCGCTCACCGGCTGCCTTCCGAGCATCCTTCCCGCCTCTTGAGACAGGCCGGAACCTCAAGAAGGAGGTCTGCTGGGTGCTGTGCAAGCGGTGCGCCTTGCCTCCCCGTTTGGAAGAGATGAAAAGTCAGAAGTCTGCAGCAGATTCGAAACTAGTGCTTCGGTGAGAGACCAGTTCTGAATACTCCTCTCTCAAATTCAAATGGTTCAAGAATGGGAATGAATTAAACCCAAAGAACGAACCACAAAACATCAAGATACAAAAAAAGGCCAGGGAAGTGAGAACTTCGCATTAACAAAGCATCACTGGCTGATTCTGGAGAATGTATGTGCAAAGTGATCAGCAAATTAGGAAATGACAGTGCCTCTGCCAATATCACCATTGTGGACTCAAATGAGATCATCACTGGCATGCCAGCCTCAACTGAGACAACGTGTGTGTCTTCAGAGTCTCCCATTAGAATATCAGTATCAACAGAAGGAGCAAATACTTCTTCATCCACATCTACATCTACCACTGGGACAAGCCATCTTGTCAAGCGTGCCAGGAGAAAACTTTCTGTGTGAATTTAGGCAAGTGCTTCATGGTGAAAGACCTTTCAAACCCCTCAAGATACTTGTGCAAGTGCCCAAATGAGTTTACTGGTGATCCCTGCCAAAACTACGTAATGGCCAGCTTCTACAGTACGTCCACTCCCTTCCTGTCTCTGCCTGAATAGGAGCATGCTCAGTCGGTGCTGCTTTCTTGTTGCTGCATCTTCTCTCAGATTTCACCTAGAGCTAGATGTGTTTTACCAGGTCTAACATTGACTGCCTCCGCCTGTTGCATGAGAACATTAACAAAAGCAATTGTATTACTTCCTCTGTTCATGCCTAGTTGGCTCTGAGATACTCATAGGTGTGCGAGGCTCCGATGCTTCTGAAATTTATCTTGAATAATGTGATACAAAATGATAGTCTATATCATACAGTACAATGATAATAAAGGCATTTAAAAGTCTCACTTTTATTGATAAAATAAAATCATTCCACTGGACAGTCCATCTTCTTCATAAAATGACCCCATCCTGAAAAGGATGTTTGCTAAGTTGTAACCAGTACACACTTGAAATGATGGTAAGTTCATTTCAGTTCAGAATGTGTTATTTCTAACAAATAAGCAGAATAAAAAGAAAAAAATAAAAATGTTGTGGCTGAGATATAGAGTGGGGCAAGGGGAACAGCTAAGGGAAGGATATTTATTAAACTGGAATATCCAGCTTAATATGGTGATTAATTACTCAGTTTTTTCCGTCTATTGATTTCTTCATCATATGGGCTAAGAACAGGAATAGCAAGTTCATGGCACCATCCCTGCCTCTCTTCCACACACACCCTCGCCCCCACCAAAAAAAAAAAGAAAAGAAAAAAAAAGCCCGCGTGGCAGACACCACAATACTCTTTTCCATGGAACTCAGCCTCAGAGTCATTTTCCACAGTTCTCCAGGCAGCCACTACCAGTTGGTTCAAGTGGGGAATTGAAATTATGAGGTTGGGGATTCTTTGTGGCTTACGGTTTTGGTGTTAGTATCTTCTGATGACAAGGAACGGGGAACCTTAAGAAAAAGAGGATTTATTTTAAGGACACACATAGTTTGGAGTCAGAGAGTTGTTCAGGATCCAAGGCAAGTCAGAGACTGGATTCTCACCCTATGGTCCACCTGTTCAACCTCTCATAACATATCTGTGTCTCTGTTTTTAATGGGCCCTCATTTCCCAACTGGCCAATCCTCTTTGTATTCCACAGTCTAAATGCTTCAGAGAGCTAATTTAACATGCTTCGTTAATTACCATTGTGTCTATTACTAAGCGTAGCCTTGGTGCCAGGTTTTGTCATGGGTCATGAATAGGCAGCCCTTGGGTAGGCAGCCCATGGATACTGGTAATGTTTTCTTTATTTTAGTGGTAGTTATCCAGGTGTGTTCACTTCATGAAAATTCAAAATTCAACCCGTGCTTCTTATGTGCAAGTTTCTTTGTTATATTTTAATAAGTTTATTTTTCTAAAAATAGTTGTGGCAAACTGATCTCATTTTCTTTTTTGAAGGCTTTATCAAACTAGTACATCAGGAGAATGTCATAGACATATATGTTCATCTTAAAGAAGACATCTTTTAAAATTTCCTAAGACCGTTATGTGCAGTTCAGAGAGATGTGGGCTGGATAGTAGAAGAGTTATATGAATTCTTAACTAGTGGAACAACTTACCCAAAAATTGACAATCAAGATCAACCTGAAGATAGGTTTCTGTCATAATGTGTGAGGGTTCTGTTTAGTATAGAGAGGAAATACAGGCTAAGCATGTGGGATCAAGGGCTGGGCTCTTCTGCTTAATAGTTGTTTGACCTTAGGGAACTTTTCTTTCCGTGCCTCAGTTTTTCTATCAATAAAATGGGAGTGATAGAGTCTGCATCTTAAGATGGTTTAGAGTACTGAGTGAACATAGTGTTCAGAAAAGTAGGCCACTAATATGCAGGGAGAATTTGTAGAGTGGCAGAGTACTTTATAATTAAATCACCAAGTTAAAGAGCAAGACAAGTCCCTGTTAGAAGAAATGTCCCCAGAGTGGCCAGATGAATATCTGTCAGGGATGCTGTAAAGAGGTCCCTTCCTTTAATGAGAAGGTTGGATTAGATGATCTCTCAAAGTCTAGGATTCTTTGTCAGTTTAATTGTGCCCTAAATACTTGAAGTTATAATTCTGCTTATGGAGTAATTCTATAGAATTACTTGCCAAGAGGAGACGGGGTCACCCATAACAAAATGGGCATGCTTTGGAAACATCTGAGGACTTGGAAAGCCAGTAGCTCATCTTTCCAATGTTGGGTGAAAACATGAGAAAGATACATAGCCACAACCTAGAGAAAAACACCGACCTGTAAAACTGAAGAAAGAAGAAAGAAACAGAGATTTGGCTGCTTCGTTTGGTCTTTAAAACGAACACCTGCCTTTACACATCATCTGAAATATGCATTAGGCCCAATAGGAATATACACCTTCAGTAATCTGCCAACAATATCAAGGTAACTGCCTTGCTTTGTTTGCAAGAAGTTGTTTGCTAATTTTTTTAAAATCTGATTTTATTATACTACAAAGCCATCAGTACTTTTTTTGCAGCCTGCACAGCCCTCAGATTAAAGCCAAAGGCAATCAAACCAAATGAACAAAACTTAATGACTTGAGGAGTGGCCAAGATGGTGGAGCAGAAAGACCCTGAGCTCACCTCCTCCCAGAGGCACACCAAAATTGCAACTATTTATAGTCAAAGTATCCATGAGAGCAACCTGAAGACTAGCAAAAAAGGTCTTTTAAGAGCTGACAGTTACAAAGAAGGAACCACAATGAGAAGGGGAGAAGGGACAGAGATGCAATTAGTCAAGACTCATGCCCACCAGGTAGGTGACACGTGAATGGGAGGATAATTACAATTGCAGAAGTTCTCCCGCAAAAGCAAGGGGTCCAAGCCCCACACTGGGCTTCCCATCCCAGGGATCCTGCACTGGGGAGACAAGCCCCTGGAACATTTGGCTTTGAAGGCCAGTGTAGGGAGACCCAGAGGTCTGTGGGAAATAGAGACCCCACTCTTAAACGGCACACACAAAATCTCACACACTCCAAGACCCAGGGAAGAAGCAGTAATTTGAAAGGAGGCTGGATCAAACCCACTTGCTGACCTTGGAGAGCCTCCTGAAGAGGCAGGAGGCAACTGAAATTCACCCTGGGGACATAGATGCCAGCAGCCGCCATTTTTGGGAGTTCAACCCACCATGAGGACACTGGCACTGGTAAGCACCACTGGAATCCTCCCTCTAGCTTATTAGTGCTGGAACCTACCTGCCCACCAGCCAGTCAGCATCCTCCTAGGATGCCCCAGGCCAGGTGCCCCAGATGGGCAGGGACACGACCTCGCCCACCAGCAGAAAGGACCCCCTGAGGCCCCAGCCCTGCCCCAGGACACACCCTCACCTACCAGATGGCTCAGGACCCAGCCCCACCCAACTAGTGGGCCTACACCAGCTCTGGAACCTCCAGCCCCTCAGTCAGAGACCCCAGGACCCATCTCCACCCATTAGTGGGCTAGCAGTAGCCCCAGGGCCTGGCCTTGCCCACTAGTGGATGGGCATCGGCCCTGGGACCCCCTGGGCCCAAACCCCACCCACCAGTGGGCTGACCAAACCCCAGGACCACACAGACCCACTGCCAGCCATGTCAAAACCACACCCACCCATTAGCAGGCCAGCGTCACTCCAGGATGCCCTGGATCCTGGCCCTGACCAATGGGAGGCCAAAAGCAGCTCCGGGACACTTTGGGCCCCTCAGCCATCCATGTTAGGGTCCGGCCCCACCTAACAGTGAGCCATCACCAGCGCTGGGTCACCTGGGACCCTCAGCCAGCCATATCAAGAAGCAGCCCTACCCACCAGCATCCCACACCAGCCCCAGGACACTCCTGGGCCACAGCCCCGCCCATCAGTAGGCCAACACTAGCTCCGGGACCCCCAGCCCAGCATTCAGCCACTCTGGGACCGAGCTCCACCGACCAATGGGCTAGCACTATCCCTGGGACCCCCAGGCGGGATCTGTAGACAGTTGCCTCATGACCCAGGCCTGCCCACTGGTGAGCTGGCACCAGGACCAGGACACCCCTGGCTGTGCAGTCAGCCATGCCAAGACCCAGACTGAACAAAACAGACCCTTAAAACCAACTGGAATGACGACCAGCAACACCTACCAGCATGCCCACAGTAGTCAGCCAACCACAACAGAAGGTCCCAAGCAGCCCACATAAGAGGGCACCCCTAAAGCAAGAAGCTCTGGTAACTACAGGAGAGTGTGCTGCCAGGACCCATAGGACGTGTCCTGCATAAGGCCACTTCTCCAAGATTGGGAAACATAACCAACCAACTAAATAAAAAACAGGAAATTAGACAAAATGGGGCAACAGAGAAATATATTCCAAATAAAGGAAAAGAAAAAAACTTCCAAAGAAGAACTAAGTGAAGTGCAGATAAGCAAATCTACTTGATAGAGAGTTCAAGGCAATGATCATAAAGATGCTCAAAGAAGAGCCTCCTTCTCTCTCTCTCATCCTGTAAGACCCTTGAAACATCCTGCAGGTGGCTCCTATCTTGTGGGAATGTTATTCACAGAAAGTCATATCACCTTGTAAGGCCTTCCTCTGGTCTCAGGGAAGGTATAAAGGAAAGTAGGAGGGGCCGGACAGAGGGGTCAATGGTTGCCTGGAGAGGTGGCTATTGACAGAACCACAGGTGGGGAGGAAGCTGTGCTAATTAATTGGATCTGGCTCTACAGCTTCCTTGGTCTCCTAAGCGCAGGATGATACCTGCCTCCCTCAGTGTGCTCTGGCTAAGCTTAGAAATGCTTCCTTAGGAGGAAACTGAATAAATTTGAGTTTTGAAGTCAGAGGTCCCAGATCTGAATACCAGTTAAGCCACTTCCTGGCTGGGTGATTCTACCAAGTTAACTTACCCTCTCTGAGTTTCAGTTTTCTCATCTGAAAATGTGCATAAAATCAGAACCTCTCTCTGTGGATTTTTGGTGAGGATTAAATGAAAAAATTCTGAGAACTGTGAAAATATAAAATGAGTACTAAATAAATATCGTTAGTTGCTGTGGGGGAAAAAAAGATGCTTGAAGAACTTGGGAGAAGAATGAATGAAAAGAGTGAGAAGTTAGAAGTTTTTAACAAAGAGTTAGAAAATATAAAGAAGAACCAAACAGAAGTGAATAATTCAATAACTGAAATTAAAAATATACTAGAAGGAATCAACAGTAGATTAGATAATATAGAGGAACAGATCAGTGATTTGGAAGATAGAGTAATTACTGTCTGAAATTACTGAAACTGAACTGAAAAAAATAATAAAAAGAAATGAGGACAGTTTAAGAAACCTCTGGGACAACATCAAGCATACTAACATTCACATAATAGGGGTTCCAGAAGGAGAAGAGAGAGAGAAGGGGGCAGAGAAATATTTGAAGTCATAATAGCTGAAAACGTCCCTTCCTGGGAAAGGGAAATAGACATCCAGATCCAGGGAGCACAGTGAGTCTCAACATGATCGACTGAAAGAGAACCACACCAAGACACATTGTAATTAAAATGGTGAAAATTAAAGATAAATAGAAAATATTAAAAGCAGCAAGGGAAAAGCAGCAAGTTACATACAAAGGAACTCCTGTAAGGCTATCAGCTGGCTTTTCAGCAGAAACTCTGCAGGCCAGAAGGGAGTGACACAATATATTTAAAATGATGAAAAGGAAAAACATACAACCAAGAATACTCCACCCAGCAAGACTCTCATTCAGATTTGATGGAGAGATCAAAAGTTTTACAGACAAGCAAAAGTTAAAAGAGTTCGGCATCACCAAACCAGTGTTACAAGAAATGTTAAAGGGACTTCTCTGAGCAAAAAAAGAGAAGGCCACACTAGGAACATGAAAATTACAAAATGAAAAAGCTCATCAGTAAAGGCAAATAACTACTTTAAATGTAAATGGACTAAATGCTCCAATCAAAGACATAGAACGGCTACAAAAACAAGACCCACATATATGCTGCCTACAAAAGACTCAGTTAAGATCTAAAGACACACACAGACTGAAAGTGAGGGGATGGAAAAAGGTATTTTATACAAATAGAAACAAAAATAAAGCCGAGGTAGCAATATTTATATCAGACCAAATAGATCTTAAAACAAATATCGTAACAAGAGACAAAGAAAGACATTATATAATGATCAAGGGATCAATCCAACGAGAAGATATAACAATTGTAAATATATATGGACTCAGCACAGGAGCATGTATTTACTTATTTATTTTAAAATTTATTTATTTATTATTTTGTTTATTTTTGGCTGTGTTGGGTCTTCGTTGCTGCATATGGGCTTTCTGTAGTTGCAGTGAGTGGGGGCTACTCTTCATTGCTGTGCACAGGCTTCTCATTGCGGTGGCTTCTCTTGTTGCAGAGCATGGGCTGTAGGCGCGTGGGCTTCAGTTGTTGTGGCGCATGGGCTCAGTAGTTGTGGCTAGCCGGCTCTAGAGCACAGGCTCAGGAATTGTGGCGCATGGGCTTAGTTGCTCCGTGTCATGTGGGATCTTCCCAGACCAGGGCTTGAACCCATGACCCCTGCACTGGCAGGCAGATTCTTAACCACTGTGCCACCAGGGAAGTCCCAGCACAGGAGCATTTAAATACAAAGAGCAAATATTAATAGACATAAAGGGAGAAATTGACAGTAAAACAATAATAGGGGACTTCAACAACCCACAGATAGCAATGGACAGCTCTTCCAGGGAGAAAATCAATAAGGAAACACTGGCCTTAAACAACACATTAGACTAGGTGGACTTAATAGATATACATAGAACATTTCATCCAAAAGCTGCAGAATACATATTCTTTTCAAGTGCACATGGAATGTTCTCCAGGGTAGATCATATGCTAGGCCACAAAACGAGTCTCAGTAAGTTTAAGAAGATTGAAGTTATATCAAGCCTCTTTCTGATCACAAACCTATGAGACTAGAAATCAACTGTAAGAAAATAAGTACAAAAAACACAAACAAATGGAGACTAAACAAATACTACTAAACAACGAATGGCTCACTGAAGAAATTGAAGAAATAAAAAAAAAAATCTGGAGAAAAATGAAAATGAAAACACAATGACCCAAAATCTACAAGATGCAGCAAAAGCATTTCTAAGAGGGAAGGTTATGCTGATAAAAGCTTACCTCAGGAAACAAGAAAAATCTCAGATAAACAACCTAAACTTAGACCTAAATGAACTAAAGATCAGACAACACCCAAAGTTAGTAGAAGGAAAGAGATCATAAGGATTTAAGCAGAAATAAATGAAATACAGACTAAAAAACAATAGAAAATATTAATAAAAACTAAGAGCTCATTCTTTGAAAAGATAAACAAAATCAATAAGCTGTTAGCTGTTTCATCAAGGAAAAAAAAAAAAGAACCCAAGTCAATAGAATCAGAAATGAAAACAGAGAATTTACAATCAACACCATAGAAATACAAAGGATCATAAGAGATTACTATGAACAATTATATGCCAATAAAATGGACAACCTAGAAGTGTACAGTCTCCCAAGATTGAATCGGGAAGAAATAGAAAATATGAACAGACCAATTACCAGTAATGAAATTGAATCAGCAATTTAAAAAAATTCCAACAAACAAAAGTCCAGGGCCAGATGTTTTCACAGCTGAATTCTACCAAACATTTAGAGAAGAGTTAACATCTGTCCTCCCAAGCTATTTCAAAAAATTGAAGAGGAAGCAACACTCCTGAACTCATTCTGTGAGGCCAGCATCACCCTGATACCAATACCAGACAAAGATATCACAAAAAAGAAAATTACAGGCCAATATCACTGATAAACATAGATGCAAAACTCCTCAACAAAATATCAGCAAGCCAAATATTAGCAAACCAAACCAAATTCAACAATATATTAAAAGGATTATACACCATGATCAAGTGGGATTTATCCCAGGATGGTTCAAGATCTGCAAATCAATCAATATGATACACTACATTAACAAACTGAAGAATAAAAATCATATGATTATCTCAATAGATGCAGAAAAAGCTTTTGACAAAATTCAACATCCATTTATGATAAAAACTCTCCAGAAAGTGGATATAAAGGGAATCTACCTCAACATAATAAAGGCCATATATGACAAACCCACAGCTAACATCATACACGTGGTGAAAAGCTGAAAGCATTTCCTCTAAGATCGGGAACAAGAGAAGGATGCCCATTCTCACCACTTTTATTTAACATAGTATTGGAAGTTCTAGCCACATAAATCAGACAGGAAAAAGAAATAAAAGGAAGCCAAATTGGAAAGGAAGAAGTAAAACTGTCACTATTTTCAGACAACATGGTACTATACATAGAAAATCCTAAAGGCACCACCAGAAAACTACTAAAGCTCATCAATGAATTTGGTAAAGTTTCAGGATACAAGATTAATATACCGAAATCTGTTGCAATTCTATATGTGAACAGCAAACTATCAGAAAGAGAAATTAAGGAAAACAATCCCATTTACCATCACATCAAAAAGAATAAAACACCTAGCAATAAACCTACCTAAGTAGGTAAAAGACCTGTACTTGATAAGACACTGATGAAAGAAATTGAAGACGACACAGATGGAAAGACACACTGTGTTCATGGATTGGATTTTTTTTTTTTGGCTGTGCCACACAGCATGCAGGATCTTAGTTCCCCAACCAGGAATCGAACCTGTGCCCTCTGCAGTGGAAGCACAGAGTCCTAACCACTGGATCGCCAGGGAATTCCCTGGAAGAATACTGTTAAAAGGACCATACTACCCAAGGCAATATATAAATTCAATGCAGTCCCTACCAAAATACCAATGGTATTTGTCACACAACTAGAACAAAAACTTCTAAAATTTGTATGGAAACACAAAAATACAAACACAAAATAGCCAAAATAATCTTGAGAAAGAACAAAGCTGGAGGAATCATGCTCCCTGACTTCAGACTATACTACAAAGCTACAGTAAGCAAAACAGTATGGTACTGGCATATAAAAACAGACATATAGATCAATGGAACCAAAAAGAGAGCCCAGAAATGAACTCACTCTTTTTTCTTTAAGATTTTTAAAAAAATAAACAAATTTATTTATTTATTTATTTATTTATGGCTGTGTTGGGTCTTCGTTGCTGTGCGTGGGCTCTCTCTAGTTCCGGTGAGCGGGGGCTACTCTTCATTGCAGTGTGCAGGCTTCTCATTGCGGTGGCTTCTCTTGTTGCAGAGCATGGGCTCTATCTAGGTGCATGGGCTTCAGTAGTTGTGGCACACAGGCTCAGTAGTTGTGGCACACAGGCTTAGCTGCTCCATGGCATGTGGGATCTTCCTGGACCAGGGCTCGAACCCATGTCCCCTGCATTGGCAGGCGGATTCTTTTTTTTTGTTTTTTTGTTTTTTTTGCGTTATGCGGGCCTCTCACTGTTGTGGCCTCTCCCGTTGCGGAGCACAGGCTCCGGACCCGCAGGCCCAGCGGCCATGGCTCACGGGCCCAGCTGCTCCATGGCACGTGGGATCCTCCTGGACTGGGGCACGAACCCGTGTCCCAAACCCGTGTCCCCTGCATTGGCAGGCGGACTCTCAACCACTGCGCCACCAGGGATCCCGGCAGGCAGATTCTTAGCCACTGCGCCACCAGGGAAGCCCTCAAGATTTTTTTGATGTGGACCATTTTTAAAGTCTTTATTGAATTTGTTACAGTATTGCTTCTGTTTTATGTTTTGGTTTTTTGGCCGCTAGGCATGTGAGATTTTAGCTCCCCGACCAGGATCAAACCCACATCCCCTGCACTGGAAGACAAAGACCTAACCACTGCACTGCCAGGAAAGTCCATGAACCCACTCTTATATGGGCAATTAGTCTATGACAAAGGAGACAAGAATATATGATGGAGAAAAACAATCTCTTCAATAAATGGTGTTGAGAAAATTGGGCAACTACATGCAGAAGAATCAAACGGGACTACTTTCTCATACCATATAAAAAATAAACTCAAAATGGATTAAAGACTTAAATGTAAGACCTGAAACCATAAACTCCTGAAAGAAAAATAGGCAGTACTCTCTTTGACATTGGTCTTAGCAATACGGGTTTTTTTCATATATCTCCAGGCAAGGGCAACAAAAGCAAAAATTTAAAAATGGAACTACATCAAACTATAAAGTTTTGCACAGTGAAGGAAACTATCAGCAAAATTAAAAGGCCATCTACTGAATGGGAGAACCTATTTGCAAATGATGTATTCAATAAGGGATTAATATCCAAAATACACAAAGATCTCATACAACTCAACATCGAAGAACAAACAACATCGAAGAACAAACAACCCAATTTTAAAATGGCCAGAGATCCTGGATGGACATTTTTCCAAAGAAAACATACAGATAGCAAACAGGCATGTGAAAAGGATGCTGAACTTCACTTATCATCAGGGAAATGCAAATCAAGACCACAATGAGATATCACCTCACATCTGTCAGAATGGTTATTATATAAAAGATAACAAATAACAACTGTTGGCCAGGATGTGGAGAAAAGGGAACCCTCATGCACTTTTGGTGGGAATGTAAATTGGTGCAGCCACTATGGAAAACAGTAAGGAGGCCGCTGAGCCTGCGCGTCCGGAGCCTGTGCTCCGGAACGGGAGAGGCTACAACAGTGAGAGGCCCGTGTACCGGAAAAAAAAAAAAAAAAAAGGAGAAAATGCCCCCTACAGCTCCTTGCTACAACTTCATCTGAAGAGAACATAGGAGAAAATCCTAAAAAGGGGTCACTTTATTTTGAGTTAAATGATTCTATGAACACAGAACCATTCAACTATATATGGAAATATAAAATTCTCAATATTGGTCAAACAAACACAAAATCTCCAAGTGGCTTAATAAGTGTACAAATTCTCAAAATTGTATTTCCTATTATTACAAGTATTTATATTTCTAGTTATTATTTTCCTAGCTATAATCTTAAGCATTAAGTATTTTAGATATTTTTCTTTTTTTTTTTTTTTGCATTACGCGGGTCTCTCACTGTTGTGGCCTCTCCCGTTGCGGAGCACAGGCTCAGCGGCCATGGCTCACAGGCCCAGCCGCTTCGCGGCACGTGGGATCTTCCCGGACTGGGGCAACGAACCCGTGTCCCCTGCATCGGCAGGCAGACTCTCAACCACTGTGCCACCAGGGAAGCCCAAGCATTAAGTGTTTTAGAAACATATTATACTTACAATATACATACAAAAAAGTGCATATATCTTAGGTGGACAATATGAATTTTTACAAACTACACATACCCATGTAATAAGCCCCTAGATAAAAACTGAACATTAACACTGTTTTGAAATTTTTTATTCACTTTCAAGAGGAAAAAATTAATGTTCTATTCTGGATACTTGGTGGTATGCCATGTAACTTTAAAAGCAACATTCCCATATTGAACACCTTCTGGGACTTTCTATTTTTTTTGTTGTTTTGTTTTCACATTTATTTATTTATTTATTCGTTTTGGTGCACAGGCTTCTCTCTAGTTGTGGCTCGCGGGCTCCAGAGCACGCGGGCTAGGTAGTAGTAGCATTTGTGCTCTCTAAATGTGTTGCGTGGGCTCTAGAGTGCGCAGGCTTAGTTGCTCCACAGCATGTGGGATCTTAGTTCCCAGACCAGGGATCAAACCCACGTCGCCTGCATTGTAAGGTGGATGCTTAACAACTGGACCACCAGGGAAGTCCCCTGTCTGGGACTTTCAATATCACTTGTGGTAGACAAAATAATAGCTTTCTAACGATATCCGTGTCCTAATCCCCAGAACCTGTGAATATGTTTCCTTACATACCAAAAGAGTCTTTGCAGGTGTGATTGAATTAAGGATTCTAAGATGGGAAGATTATCCTGAACTATCTGAGTGGATCCAATGTAATAAATTATAAGGGTCTTTTTAAGTAAAAGAGGCAGGCAGGAGAGTCAGAGAAGGAGATGTGACAAGGGAAGCAGATGTCAGAAAGAGCATAAGGCAAGGAATGTGGATAGCCTCTAGAAAATGGAAAAGGCAAGGAAGCAGATTCTCCCCTGCAGCCTAAGGAAGACAAAACTACTGATACCTTTGTTTTTTTTAATTGAGATATAATTGACATATATATTAGGTTCAGGTGTACAACACAAGGGTTTGACATATGTATCTTATGAAATGATCACCACAATAAATCTAGTTAACATTGATCACCACACATAGTTATAAAATTTTTTTCTTGTGATGATATCTACACTGCTTCTTTGATTTTAGTCCCTCAAAACCCATTTCAGACTCCTAACCTCCAGAACTGGAAGATAATACAATTGTATTTTTAAGCCACTAAGTTTTATGTAATTTGTTACAGCAGCAGTAGGAAACTAATACACCATCTGGAGTCTGGTGAATCTGTGTCCAGAATCATATACCTTATTGCCTATCTAATAGCTTCATGTGGCTATCTCATAGGCATCTCAAACCTAACATCACAAATTAAACCTTTATTTTTTAACTCCCCAAACCTGATCACTCCTTCAGCTTTTCTCATCTTGGTAAATGGCACCAATCACCCAACTACTAATGCCAGACATCTGGAAGTCAACCTTGTTTCCTTCATTTTCTCTGTACCCAATCTATAATGAAGTTGCAACAATTCTACTTCCAAACTAAATATCATATCGATCCACTTCAAATGAGTTTCACTGCCACCATTTTTTTACAATTACTTTTATTTTATTCTCTTTAATATGGAATGTGTGCATATAATACAAAAGATATAAGTAGGAATTCAGTGAAAAGTCTATCTCCTCCCAGCCCTTCCAGATGCAATCAGTGGTACCAGGTTGTTTGTATGTGTATGTGTGTGTGTGTGTGTATATCTTTCAGAGGCTTTTTTTTTTTCCACTGCTACCATTCTTGACTCTCACCCAATCCCTTCTCCACAGAACAGCCAAAGTGATATTTAAAAAAAGAAATCTCCTGGCACTTCCTTGCACGAAACGCCTTAATGTCTGTCCTTTTGTGGCTGATATGATCTTTTGGTGGCTCCAAGCTAGCTGCAGGGGAACTAACAGTTCACAACTATTCTGCAAATTAAAGCATCATTAACTGAAATACATCAAGTGCAAAAGTTTGATTGGACTTGAAGTTCACTTTATAGCAAGAACCGTCAGTGAATTGTTAGGCTGTTTAAATAGTTTCGCCTGCGATAAATTCTTTAATGGTTGTAAAAAAAATATTTTAATGTTCTGTATCACCAATTCAAAGCTTCTTGTCAATGGTGACTAGGAATTCGAAACGATCATTAGAAAGTCTTCATCAGGAGCTGTGTGAGGCCTTTCCCGACAGTTTCTTGGCCACCTCTGTGCTCCTCCCTGGAGCAGGAAGGCCTGGGTGCCATGTAGGGGAGGCACCCAGCAGGGGAGGCCGAGGCTGAGCTCATTATAAGGATCAGCTGGTCTCTGCCTTGCCTGGGTCATCATCAGCACTCCACTGAGCCCTCTAGCAGACACGGTTCTGGAGTGGCACAGCTTCACTCAGGACAGGGCTCTGGGTCGACCCCCAGACGACCGTATTGTTTTGGTCATGCCTATGAAATGACTGCGTGGCTGGAAGGCGTTAAGAAATTGCACCTCGGGCCCAAGGCCAAAACAATTGCCTCGTACGGCGCTCGGCTTCCGAACTTTCGCGTGGCAGGCAAACGAGCCCCTCAGGGGCGGGACACTGGCAGGCCGCCCGGGGCTGTGCCACGACCACGGAAGGCGCCACCCCGCCCTCCTCGCACAGCCAATCGCAGAATTCGTCCCCGCTCACGTAAGGCACGTCGGCAGATTCGGGTGGGAACGCAGGGCGCGCGGGGTGTGCGGGGTTGGGGTCGAGGCGCGTCATCGCCCGCGGGGCCGAGTGGCGGAAGCCAAGGGGGCGGTCTCACGCCGGCCTGCTTTCCGGCGCGGCGCTCAGCTCTTGTCCACGAGGCCTGGCGGCGGCAGCGACAGCGGCAGCGGCAGCGGCGACGCGGGAGGAACGGCGGATCGGCGCCTGGTGAGAACCGCGCGCCCGCCGGGGACGCGGGGGAGGCGGGCTCGGGGAGCGCAGCCTCCGGGCCCGCACCCCGAGGCCTCAGCTCCCCGGCTAGAGGCTCCGCACCCGACCCGGGCCTGGCTCTGTCTCCCGCGGGCCAGCACGCCAGGGCCGCTCTTTAGTTCCTATGTGGGCTCAGCCTTTGGCCCGTGGAGCAGACGGGTTGAGTGTGGACCCCGGGCGAATAACCGGGAGTGGGGCGCGGGGTGTTAGAGGGAGGCCAGCTGCACTCCATCCCACCGGCTGTCCTGAAAGATAGCAAGCATCCCGTTACGGAGGTGTGCAGGAGAGGGCGGAGAGCTCCGTGACGGACAAGTGGCCCCGGGGTGTAAAGGGTTGGACTGAAAGATCATCTTGAGGGTCTGCGCCCCACCCTGACTGTATTCTGAGTCTGGGCTTTCTTGGAAGCTTGATATGCGTTTATTTTCCGTCCAATCCGGAGCACACTTGTAAAAAAGCACGAAAAAGTTTTTTTTTTTTTTTTGAATTCTGATGGAGAAGAGGGGTGGGGTACAGCTTGGCATTTAGAGATAACTGGGTAACCCGATTGTGGGAGCTCAGGAAGAAGTCACACCAGAGTATAGCTCAGGATAGAGTTCTGAATTTCAGACCCTCCTGATTCCTGTGTCATCCCGTCTGCACTGAGGGAAGAGAGTGATACATCATATGTTCCCTTCATTTCCATGGTGCCTGGCAGGACCAGGCATAAGGAAGGTTCTCACTCATGGGTGTTTATGAAATGAACAGACACAGGCAAACACTGGATATGGGCACTACCTTGAATGCTGATTTGGTGTTTGGTTCTGGTAATTGTTAACTGTGATTTGGGGCAAGTAAATTGGTTTTCACTGTACCTCGTTGTGCTCATTTGTGAAATGGGGCTAATAAGATAGGGCTGTGAGGATGAAGTGAGTTAATGCTTGTAAAGCTCTTAACACAGTGCCTGGCAATTGTTTACTTTGATGGTTTCCTCTGCTCAGAGACTGCTTGAGCCAAGTGTTTGTCTTTTTCTATAGTTGAGTGGGACAACAGTATTTATTTTTCTGGACAGGGTCACTCACCTTTTGTCAGTATTAATAATGGTCAGTCTTGAGTTGAGAGAATGCAGGTTTCTCAGAGATTGCCAGTGAGATCAAGGTGAAGTTGTATTTTTCGGGTATTTTTCTGGTTTTAGTGGCTCTGGTTACTAACTATTAGGGAATTGAGTGAAATGGATGTAAATATCCAATCCATCTGCTTTCTGAGCTTTAGGCTTTAAGGACTGTGGACAGTGCAGCTTCAGTGTGCATTTAAAAGATTTCTTGTTTTTAATAAAATATTTCAAATATGCTGAAAAGGGGGCTTCCCTGGTGGCGCAGTGGTTGAGAGTCCGCCTGCCGATGCAGGGGACGCGCGTTCGTGCCCCGGTCCGGGAAGATCCCACATGCCGCGGAGCGGCTGGGCCCGTGAGCCATGGCCGCTGAGCCTGCGCGTCCGGAGCCTGTGCTCCGCAACAGGAGAGGCCACAACAGTGAGAGGCCCGCGTACCGCAAAAAACAAACAAAAATGGATCCTTGGGCATGACATTTTAATGTTTTTTTTTTTTTTTTTTTTGCGGTACTCGGGCCTCTCACTGTTGTGGCCTCTCCCGTTGCGGAGCACAGGCTCTGGATGCGCAGGCTCAGCGGCCATGGCTCACGGGCCCAGCCGCTCCGCGGCATGTGGGATCTTCCCGGACCGGGGCACGAACGCGCGTCCCCTGCATCGGCAGGCGGACTCTCAACCACTGCGCCACCAGGGAAGCCCAGGCATGACATTTTATACAGAACAAATAATAATGTATACTAGGCGGAGAAAGAAAATTTGTTAATTTTGTTCCTGGTGCTTCTGTTTGGGAAAGTGAACTGGTAAAGATCTATTATGTGGCCAGGTGTCATGTACTAGATTGTAAGTTCCTAAAAATCAGAGGTGAGGTCTTTCTCAGCTCTGTCTCTCAGTTTTTGTTTTGTTTTGTTTTGTTTTTTGGCCATGCCATGTGGCATGTGGGATCTTGGTTCTCCGAGCAGGGATCAAACCCACGCCCCCTGCATTGGAAGCGTGGAGTCTTAACCACTGGACTGCCAGGGAAGTCTCTCTCAGTTTTCTTTACAGTGCTCTGCACAGAGTCAGTTCTCAATAAGTGTTTGTGACATTGGTCATTTTTACTTCCAGGGCTGTCATAACCCTACATGTATTTGAAAAGTTGATGGCCAGCATTTTTCAAAATTGCACTTTTAGGTTTGATATTTCTAATGCCTTTGAACTTTCCCATTTTACCACTTAATTCAGAAACATAATTAAGAGCAGTTAAAAAACAAGGTATGCAACAACAGCGTAGCATAAGTTACTAATTGCATGACACACACACTCTATGTATTTATAAAATATATTTATATGTGTGAAGAACTGTGTATTTATTTGTATATGCATAGTTTATCTGCAGAAGGATAGATAAGAAACTAGTAATTCTAAGCATTCAGGGAGAAGAACTACATGCCTGGGAACACAGATGAGAAGACATTTTGCTCTATAGCCTCCTGTGCCTTTTCAGTTTTAAACCATGTGAATGTACTACCTAATAAAAAAAAAAGTTAAATAAAATTTTTTTTTTTTTTTTTTTTTTTTTGCTGTACGCGGGCCTCTCACTGTTGTGGCCTCTCCCGTTATGGAGCACAGGCTCCGGACGCGCAGGCCCAGCGGCCATGGCTCATGGGCCCAGCCGCTCCGCGGCACGTGGGAACTTCTCGGACCGGGGCACGAACCCGCGTCCCCTGCATCGGCAGGCAGACTCTCAACCACTGCACCACCAGGGAAGCCCAAGAATTCTCCTCTTAACAAAGGATTTTTACCATTATTATTGTTTTTTCTAAGATTTAACTTTATTCCTTAAAAAAGTTTTGGCCTTAGTAACATTGTTTTATTTTTCATAGTTTGTGTATATGGCTACCTTACTTTCAGTTTTGGTATAATAACCGTTGAGTTACTTGGTAAATACTAAACATTTTAGAATTGCCCAATGGAAAGTTTACTATTCTCTTAAATACAAATTTATCAACCATGAATGATTTGCTTTGCCTCACCCAGCAAATTAAATATCACCAACAATTTATTCAGCTCACATTTAATGATGAGTGGAAAAAGATTTATGTACAAGAACACTTAGGACAGCTGTTTTTGGAAAAATATTTTTGTCTCTTTGGTTAGGTATTGCTTAGATCTCACAAATACAACTCACTTGACAGAATGCTCGCTTCACTATCTTACAAATGCTTTCCATTGGGTGGAGTTAGCTCTTACTGGAGATTATAAATTCTGAATGGGCCTAATGATGGGCAATTTGTGTGATTATAGAAGTTCTAGCCTACGAGAGATGAGATACCAACAGCAGAAGGCTACTGACGAGATTTCCACTGAGTTTCAGAGTCTGCCCTGATTGAAAAGGCAGCTTCCCTTTTATTGGCATCCTTACTCAAGCTTCTCTGGATTCCTGATTGCAAATTCTAAATATTGATACACTTCCAGAGACATAAGCATTGAGATCAGTCCGTGAAGTGAAATTTTATATTGATATAAGGAAGTTTTAAAAGCTCCTTGAAACATAGCTCTTATCCCTTGCTCCTGGTTTTTACTTTTTGAAAGGAGGGTATAGAATTGTGGGGGGATGGGTGGGCAAAGGAGTTGAGCAATAGTATATGTGTGTATGATGGGGCCACAGTGCTCAGAGGGAGGCAGCCACGAAGAGGGGTGGAGTAAGGAGGAACTGAGGTTTATGCGAAGACTTTCCAGAAGAGATGACACTTAGCCTGAGTTTTAAAGGATGAGGAAGAATCCAGGCAAGAGGGAAAGGAAGTTTTAGGTAGAGGAGCTTGCATCTACAAAGGCACAGAGATATGGAGACCCACTGGTTGAACTGCAGGCACTTTGGCATGGCTTTGGTTCAGAGTAAGGATAGTTGTAAGGGGACAAATGGTTGGAAGGATGAACTAGGTCCAGATCAGCAATTTGCAATTTATCCATAGGTGGTATATCCTGTTTAGCAATGTAATCAGATTCATAAACTTTGGAAAGATCACCCTGAAAGTTTTTGGGAGGCAGGGCAAGACTAGAGACAGGGAAACCACTTTGACAGCTGTTAGAATAGCTCTGACCTAAGATCAGGGATTGGACTAGGGGATGTTCTGGTGGGTGGGGATGGAGAGGAGATTGATTTGAAAGATATTCATTCCAGAGGTTGAACTGACAGGACTGAGGAGGTACAGGGTGAGGAGCAGAGAAGACAAGGATGTCAAGACATTTGGATGAATGGAAGTTCATAACAGAGTTAGAGAATAAGGAAGGAGGAACAGGTTTGGAAAAGAAAGTGAGTTCAGTTTGGGACAGTGACTTTGACGTGCCTATGGGACCGGAGATAGCTGGTAGGTATTTGGAGTTGTCAAGTGTGTAGGTACTGGCTATGGATGCTAATGAGGCCTTGAAGGTAGGGGTTTTTGTTTCATCTTACTCATCTTTTCCTTAGCACTAATCACAGTGCTTTGTATATAGTGTGTAGCGTGAGGGTGAATAGCTCACATTGCTTATAGGATGTGATCTTGAATGTTGGGGAAGTAATTTCCTCTCTTAAGACTTGTGTTTTTCTCTTTCTATAAGTGGGGGAGTTGAACTAGATCAGTGGTTCTCAACCAAACTTAAGCTCTAATCTTGTATGTTGGGATCAATTGTGAGGAATGGCAAGTAATTTTTAGTTAATAATAAAGAGCTGATGTTTGCTTGCCTTTTAAATGAGAGTTGATTTATATTAAACTCTTTTTAAATTGCATTCCAGCATGCTTTCTTAAGTGTAAGAGAAAAGGGTGGAGTCATAGTTGGTCTGCTGGAATTTCATAACTTGATATACCAGTGGGTGTGTCACACAGAAGTGGGGTGGAAAAGTTAAGAATCACTATACTAAACGGTGCTTAAGGACTTAAGACTGCAAAATTTTACGTTTATATCTAGGACCTATCATTCTGATTATAAAGAATTTTTATTTTTTGTGTCTATAATATCTTTTTTAAATTTATTTTTTACTGAAGTATAGTTGAACTACAATGTTGTGTTAATTACTGCTGTACAGCAAAGTGACTCATTTATACATATATATACATTCTTTTTCATATTCTTTTGCATTATGGTTTATCATAGGATATTAATTTTTATTTTTGCAACTTCAGGAACTCTATTTTAAGAACCTCTCAAAAAGAAAACAAGTCATGGAGAAGAAGGAGAATAACCGAAAGCTTCGGGTTTGTGTTGCTACTTGCAACCGTGCTGATTATTCTAAACTCGCCCCGATCATGTTTGGCATTAAAATGGAACCTGAGTTCTTTGAACTTGACGTGGTGGTACTTGGCTCTCACCTGATAGATGACTATGGGTAAGATGAAAGCATTTTCTTATGATATTCTTCATTGCAACACGATGTACCAGTGAGAACTTCGGTCTTGGAGCTGTGTGGACCTGGCTTCAAATCCCAATTCTACCACTTAGTTTTTAGGTGGCCTTGGAGAAGTTGCCTAGCATCTCTGAGCCTCAGGTTCCTCAGTTATAAAATGGAGTGAAAACTTGTGTTGTAGGTTATTGTGAAGAATGGAGATAGTGACATAAAGTATCTATACAGGGATGCTGCCTGTTAGATGGTTGGTAAATTATAGCTATTATTATTATTACTTTTATTTGGTATTACATCCGGAAATGCCATTTATAAATATATGCTGTGTGACTATAATGTGATTCTATGTAATCTGTTTTGTGAGTTCTAATGCTAATCCTATATTAAAAATGCATATAAAGTAGTAGATATGGAACAAGATTTTTAAAATCTAATCCACAAGATAAAGTAGAATTTTATAATACAGTTACCATTAATTCTTACTTTGGTGACATTAGGTTTGTTATCGATCACACTCTAAATATGAAAAACGAAACTTGGGAAATCTTTGAGGGAGCAGGTGTATAAACCAAAGGTGAACATTTTGTTACATGTAATAAAGTGGCATTTAGTGCACCCTTGTGGCATGAAAACATTAATGCAGCCGCCAAAGTATTAAATATGAAAGAAGCTTGTGCTAAGGTAAAACTGTCTTTTTAAATGTCCTTTAACAATAAGATAATAACAGCAAAAACAAATAAAAACCTGCCCCCAAAAACCAGTTTAGCAATTTGCTCTAAGAAAATACTTTTAAAGACAAGAGAGGAAACTTATGGAGAGCTCAAAAGTTCACAGATTTTTAAAATGTGAAATGAATTCTGGCTAAGAAAATCCACTTGGGTTTTCTTACATTATTGAACAGAGATAGGACAAAGTAAAGGAGAAATTTTAGCTAGAGCCTGAGGGGAAAGTCTAAGTGTGTTCTTTTACTTCTGTGAGAAAAGTTTGGCAGAAGACTAGTGGGGGAGAGGCTTTCAAGGAGATTGTGGTAGGTTTCTTATCTGCCTACCACAGTAATTAAGCGGGGAAGGTAGTATTTGTCAGGTGAGACTGCTGAAATGGAAACTTGACTAGTACTTAATGGAAATGTATGTCTACAGTGCATTCTAGCACAAGAAATTGGTTGCTTCTGGGGAGAAGAACTGGATAACTGGTAAAACAGAAGTGAGAAGTAGCCTTTTCACTGTACAAGCTTTTGTATCTTTTGTTTTATTTATCTATCTATTTATTTATGGCTGCGTTGGGTCTTCGTTGCTGCGTGCGGGGCTTCTCTAGTTGCGGCGAGCAGGGGCTACTCTTCGTTGTGGTGTGCGGGCTTCTCATTGCGGTGGTTTCTCTTGTTCCGGAGCACGGGCTCTAGGCACGCAGGCTTCAGTAGTTGTGGCACGCGAGCTCAGTAGTTGTGGCTCATGGGCTCTAGAGCGCAGGCTCAGTAGTTGTGGTGCACGGGCTTAGTTGCTGTGGCATGTCCATTCTAAATGTCATAGTTTGCATCTACTAACCCCAAACTCCCAGTTCATCCCTCTCCCTCCCCCACCACCCCCTAGGTAACCACAAATCTGTTCTCTATGTCTGTGAGTCTGTTTTTGTCTTGTAGATAGATTCATTTGTGCCATATTTAATTTAATTTAATTTATTTATTTGGCCACACCATGCGGCTTGTGGGATCTTAGTTCCCCGACCAGAGATTGAACCTGGGCCGTGGGCAGTGAAAGTGCCAAGTCCTAACCACTGGACCACCCGGGAGTTCCTTGAATTATCTATTTTTTCTTGATTCAGTTTTGGTGGGCTGTATGTTTCTAGAAAGTTGTCCATTTCTTCTAGGTGGTCAAATAATTTTTCATAGCGTTCTCTTATGGTTTTTTGTATTTCTGTGGTATCATTTGAGATTTCTCCTTTTTCCTTTCTTATTTTGTTTATTTGGGTTCTCTCTCTTTTCTTCTTGGTGAGCCTGGCCAGAGGTTTGTCAATTTTGTTTACCCTTTCAAAGAACCAACTCTTGGTTGTATTGATCTTTTTTCTATTTTTTAATCTCTATTTTATTTATTTCCTCTCTGATCTTTATTATTTCCTTCCTTCTGCTGACTTTAGGTTTTGTTTGTTCTTCTTTTTCTAATACTTTTAGGTGGTAGGTTAAGTTGTTTATTTGAGATTTTTCTTGTTTTTTTGAGGAAGGCCTGTATCGCTATAAACTTCCCTCTAAGAACTGCTTTTGCTGCATCCCGTAGATTTTGTATGGTTGTGTTTTCATTGTCATTTGTCTCACGGTATTTTTAAATTTCTGTTTTGATTTCCTCATTGACTCATTGGTTTTTTAGTAGCATGTTGTTTAGTCTCCATGTAATTGTTTTTTTCTCATTTCTTTTCCTGTGGTTGATTTCTAGTTTCATGCCATTGTAGTCAGAGAAGATGCTTGAAATAATTTCTATACTTTAAAATTTGTTGAGGTGAGTTGTTTTTTGTTTTTTTTTAAATTTATTTATTTATTTTTGACTGTGTTGGGTCTTTGCTGCCGCACCAAGGCTTTCTCCACTTGCAGTGAGCGGGGGCTACTCTTTGCTATGGTGCGCGGGCTTCTCATTGCAGTGGCTTCTCTTGTTGTGGAGCACAGGCTCTAGGCGTGTGGGCTTCAGTAGCTGTGGCATGCGGGCTCAGTAGTTGTGGCTCGTGGGCTCTAGAGTGCAGGCTCAGTAGCTGTGGCACATGGGCTTAGTTGCTCCACGGCATGTGGGAATCTTCCCGGACTAGGGCTTGAACCCGTGTCCCTTGCATTGACAGGCGGATTCTTAACCACTGCGCCACCAGGGAAGTCCCGAGGTGAGTTTTGTGCCCTAGTATGTGGTCAATCCTAGAGAGTGTTCCATGTGCACTTGAAAAGAATGTGTATTCTGGGTTTTTTGGATGTAAAAACTGTCCTGAAAATATCGGTTAAGTCAAACTTGTTCTATTGTATCATTTAGGATCTCTGTTGCCTTATTGATTTTCTGTGTAGAAGATCTGTGCATTGATGTGAGTGGGGTGTTAAAGGCTCCTACTATAGGGCTTCCCTGGTGGTGCAGTGGTTGAGAGTCCACCTGCCGATGCAGGGGACACGGGTTCATGCCCCGGTCCGGGAAGATCCCACGTGCCGCGGAGTGGCTGGGCCTGTGAGCCATGGCCGCTGAGCCTGCGCGTCCGGAGCCTGTGCTCCGCAATGGGAGGGGCCACAACAGTGAGAGGCCCATGTATCGCAAAAAAAAAAAAAAAATTCTCCTACTATTATTGTTCCCATCAATGTCTTCCTTTATGTCAGTTAATATTTGTTTTAAGTATTTGGGTGCTCCTGTGTTAGGTACACATATGTTGACAAGTGTAAAATCCTCTTGTATTGATCCTTTTATCATTATATAGTGTCCTTCTTTATATTTCTTGATGGCCTTTGTTTTAAAGTC
Organism: Delphinapterus leucas; assembly: GCF_059928025.1. Taxonomy (NCBI): domain Eukaryota; kingdom Metazoa; phylum Chordata; class Mammalia; order Artiodactyla; family Monodontidae; genus Delphinapterus; species Delphinapterus leucas. The sequence goes on along the minus strand of NC_143134.1, from coordinate 88,867,922 downwards.
TGTTTTGTCTGATATGAGTATTGCAACTCCTGCTTTCTTGTCATTTCTGTTTGCATGAAACATCTTTTTCCATCCCCTCACTTTCAATTGATGTGTGTCCTTTGCTCTAAAGTGGGTCTCTTGTAGGCAGTGTATTGTTGGCCCTTGATTTTTAATCCAGTCTGCCACTCTGTGTCTTTCGATTGGAGCACTCAGCCCATTGACATTTAAGGTAATTATTCATACATATGTATTTATTGCCATTTTAAACCTTGTTTTCCAGTTGATTCTATGTTTCTTCTTTGTTCCTTTCTTTTTCCTTTAGTGGTTTGATGATTTCCTTTTCTTTTATGCTTGTGTTTTCTTCTTTTTGGTTTTGTGAATCTGTTTTATGTTTTTGATTTGTGGTTGCCCTGTTTTTCGAGTATGTTAACCCCTTCCTATATTTGCTTGCTTTAGACTGATAGTCATATAGGATCAGACACATTCTTAAAAAAAAAAAAAGCAATCTACATTTTCTTACTCTCCTTCCCCACATTTTGCGATTTTGATTTCCTTTTTTACAACTTCATGTTTATCCTCTTGCCGTTCCTTGTGTTTATCATCACTTTTACAAATAGGCTTTTTAAAAAAAAATCTGTATATTGGCTTAAGTGATTTACTTTCCTACTGTGATTTCCTCCTTCCTATATCTTCTTGCTTCTTTTCTATTTAGAGAAGACCTTTCAATATTCCTTTTAGGATAGGTTTAGTATTGCTGTATTCTTTTAGTTTTTGCTTGTCTGAGAAATTCTTTATTTCTCCTCCTAAATGATAATCTTGCTGGGTAGAGTATTCTAGGTTGCAGATTTTTCCCTTTTAAGACTTTGAATGTACTTTGCCACTCCCTACTGGCCTGCAGTGTTTCTGTAGATACACTAGCTGATAGCTTTATGAGCGTTCCCTTGTAACTAACTCTGTTTTTCTCTTGCTGCCTTTAGAATCCTCTCTTTAACTTTTGCCATTTTGTTTTGTTTTGTTTTTTGTTTTGCGGTACGTGGGCCTCTCACTGTTGTGGCCTCTCCCGTCGTGGAGCACAGGGTCTGGAAGTGCAGGCTCAGCAGCCATGGCTCACGGGCCCAGCCGCTCCGCGGCATGTGGGATCCTCCTGGACCGGGGCACGAACCCGTGTCCCCTGCATCGGCAGGTGGACTCTCAACCGCTGCGCCACCAGGGAAGCCCCAACTTTTGCCATTTTTATCATGATATGTCTTGGTGTAGCTCTGTTTGGGTTCATCTTGTTTGGGACCCTCTGTGCTTCCTGTATCTGGATATCTGTTTCCTTCTTTAGGTTTGGGAAGTTTTCAGCCATAATTTCTTCAAATACATTTTCAATCCCCTTTTCTCTTTCTTCTTCTTCTGGAATTCCTATTATACATAGATTGGCGTGCTTTATATTATCCCATAGGTCTCTTATATTGCTTTCTTGTTTTTTTTTTTTGTTGTTGGCTTTCTGTCTGCTGTTTTGATTGGGTAATTTCCATTATTCTATCTTCCAAATCACTTACTCTTTCTTCTGCATTATTCATCCTGCTATTCTTTGCTTTTAGCTTAGCTTTCACCTCAGCAAATGAACTTTCTAATTTTTCTTGGCTCCACCGTATAGTTTTTAGTTCCTTTTTACAGTACTCTGCATTTCTGTGATAGCCTTTCTTAATTCCTTCAGTATTTTCACTACCTCCTTTTTGAACTTGGTGTCTGTTAGACTGAAGAGGTCTGTTTCATTGTTTGTTCTTTCAGGGGAATATTCTTGGTCTTTTAACTGGGAGTGCTTTCTCTCCTTCTTCATTTTGCTTATATTTCTTTTACTCTGTGAGTTTAGGTGAAAAATTATCTACCCTGGTCTTGGAGGGCTATTTATATGTGGGAGCATCCCTGCATAGCTTGTGTGGATTTAATTTTTTTTTGGCATGAGGGCTGTTTTTAGTTTGGATGCTTGCCATCTCTTTCCACAGCATGTGCTCACTGTTATCCCCTTGATAGGGGGTGTGCAGGTGTACGGCCTGTGTGCGCTCCTGGGAAGGTGGGGGCAGCGGATGGCACCTGGTCGAGGGATTCTTGGCAGCAGTGGTAGCAGGCCACGCACGCTCCCGGGAAGGTGGGGGCAGTGACCGGCGCCTGCTCACAGGACCCTCAGCGGCAGCAGTGGTCCGTGCCTGCCTCTAGAGTCTGAGATGACAGTGGCGGCTCTCGCCTACCCCTGGGGCTCATGTAGGCAGTGCCCTGCCGCTGGCTAGTGTGTGAGCAGAGGAAGAAGCTCCTATGGCGGTCCCGCCCGTCTCCTTGTGTGCCACCCAGCAACGGCACCCTGCCTCTCTGGCGGGCCCAGGCCTTCTCCCATACGACACCCTAGTCCCCTCAGGCTGTCTCCACGCAGCCAACCCCAGTCCTCTCCCCAGGGAGTGACCTCTGAAGCCCGAGCCTCAGCTCCCAGCCCCCACCCGGCCCAGCGGACGAGCGTCTCAGGCTGGGGAGTGTCGGGCAGCAGCGCTGACATTCGGTGCAGGTCTCCCTCCCCTCTCCCCTCCACAGACCGGTTGCTGCACTGTCTTCTGAGGCATCCCAGCTGATTTCCCCACCAGTGAGGGGACTTCCCAGTGTGTGGAAACCTTTCCTTTTTTTTACTGGTCCTTCCCAGCGGCACAGGTCCCATCCTGATTCCTTTCTCTCTTTATTTTTCTTTTTTCTTTTGTCTTCCCCAATTACATGGAGATTTTCTTGCCCTTTTGGAAGTCTGAGGTCTTCTGCCAGCATTCAGTAGATGTTTTGTGAGAATCGTTCCACATGTAGATATATTTTGATTTAAACATTTTGATATGTATTTTCAATAATATCTTCCATAAGATGTTACGGAAAAACCCGAATGAACTTTTTGGCCAACCCCATATTTGTGGGAGAAGCTAAGCTCCACATCCTACTCCTCCAGTTTGACCGATCTCAGCACATTTTTTTAAGAGGCTAGGGATGTTTCTAAACATCCTACAGTTCACGGGTCAGCCCTCCACGACAAAGAATCTGTCTGGCCTAAAATGTCAATACTGCTGACATTGAGAGACCTTGCTCTATGGTATTTCCCCCACAGAAACATGAAGAAAATGATGGGAACAATGCTGTATTTTGGTCTGAAAGGTTGGCTTAATCATTAGCTAAGTGACTTGCTCGCCTATTAAGGTTAATGTCAAATAGGTGGGATTCAAATTCATGCTTAGCAAAATTGCACATGACTTCATGACTTGGTATTTCAGGAATGCTTGAGAATTTTAAAGTCATGCATGCAAAAATCTGCTGTACTTTCTTTTCTGTGTATGTAAGTAAATAACCTTCTTTCTCTCTCTCCTCTCTCTCTCTCCTCAACACACAGTATTTAACACAGATAGAGTGCCCTGCGCTGTATGCTCAACTGGTGCTCATTGCCTTGTGAAGACTTTCCCATAGCAACTAGTTTCTCATTTAGAGAGGGTTGAAAATGACTGTCGTAGACTCAGAAGGATTAATATTCTAATAACTAAAGGAAGTTGCTCTGGAGAGGAAGTGAAAATAAAAACAAATTAAGGTGAAAACCTTAGAATAAGACTGTCAAACATGCTAATTAATTGTGGAGGTGGGAGTATCTTCTCGGGAGGAACTGAGTACTTTTTAAGTCCAGTTGACGCTAACAGGGTGAGTGTCTAAAGCACAATTGTGCGTAAGTTTGGTCTCTCAAGACAGCAGACAGTTGGCACTCTTTATGCAGCTGTCTGAGCATTTTTCTGCAGGAAGAAATGGTAGGGGGACCATCCCCAATGTAAAAGCTGAGGAGAAAACTTAAATCCCTCAAGGATCAGATTCCTTCTGCTATTGGAGAGGTGAAGTTTGAGAACTGCTCACCATATTTCTTTATACTTTTAATATGCAACAGCACAAAGAAAAGAAATAATCAGAAAACAACAACTGATAGATCATTCAGCTGATTTTCATCTAAGAATGATGCTTCCAAATTTAGAGACAAGGTTATTTAAGAGGAGGAGGAGAGGTACTATCAGTAAAGATTAATGAGAAGATTGGTTGTGGTGGTGTGGGTACCATGACAGCCCCTACTGCTGTGAAGAGGTTCAGTTTGGGGACTTAAGACAAATGCACTGGATCAAGTCTAATTTCATTTAGAGATTATATCAGTGGGCTAGTTTTGTTACAGTCCCATAGTTTTTGAAAATCTTCAAGTTTGGCAGCAGTTCAAACTAAATACTTAAAACATGGTTGTTTAATACATGTTTAATACAGAACTTAGTTTAAAAATAAACTCAATATTTCAGTTTAATTCAGGGCTTAGCAAATTCTTCAAGTATATTTGGTGTTATGGGACATAGTGTTTTGTTTTTTGAGATGCTATTTCAAGGGAATTCTGATTCTGGTTCCTGATTCAAACAGTTAGGTATGAACATTCTGTAGGCGGGACAGTCTCAGAATTAAAGCTATGTTGCAATCTTAGAAGAAATACTGGCCAGAGGTTTCCAAATTTGGTAAAAAAACAAACAAGAAAAACATCGATGTACAGATCCAGAAAGGTCAACAACCCCTAACAGATAAATACAAAGAAAACTACCTGTAGACAATAGCATAGTCAGCTTGCTGCAAACAAGAAAATCTTGAAAGCAACAAGACAAAAATTACATTTCTTACAGGGGAACAATGATATGAATGATAACTAACTAACTCACTGTCTGACAGTGGAGGCCAGAAGACAGTGGAGCATCTTTAATGTGCTCAAAGGGGGAAAAAAAACTCCTGTTAACCCGGAATTTTTTATCTGTGAAAATATCTTTCAAAAATAAAGTTGAAGAGAAAAGCTAAGCAAATTATCACCATCAGGTATATACTACAAAAAAATGCTAAGGCAGATTCTTCAAACTGAAGAGAAATGATACCTGTTGGGAACTTAGATCTACAGAAAGGAGTGACTAGAAATGGTAAAGTACATGCATATATGTAAAAGAAAGAATGTCTTTAAAAAATAGACCTAATTTTTTAGAACAGGTTTAGCTCTAACAGCAAAATTGAGCAGAAGGTACAGAAGTTTCCCGTATACCTCTCTTCCCCTATACATGCATAGCATCCCCATTATCAACATCCCCTACCACACTTCAGTGGTACGTTTTTTACAATTGATGAACCTCCACTGACGCACTGTTATCACCCAAAGTCCATAGTTTACATTAGGATTCAGCTTGGTGGTGTAAGTTCTCTGGGTTTGGACAAATGTATAATGGCATGTATCTACCATTACAGTATCACACAGAGTCATTTCACTGCCCCCCAAGTCTTCTCCTCTACCTATTCATCCCTTCCCCCCAACAGTCTCCTGGCAATCAGTGATGTTTTCACCATTTCCATAGATTTTTGCCTTTTCCAGAATGTCATATAGTTGGAATCACATATTATGTAGCCTCTTCAGATTTGCTGCTTTCATTTAGTAATATGCATTTAAGTTTCCTTCATGTATTTTCATAGCTTGATAGTCATTTCTTTTTTTCCACTGAATGATATTCCATTGTGTGGATGTATGATAGTTTATTTCTCCATTCCCTTACTGAAGGATATTTTGGTTGCTTCCAAGTTTTGGCAATTATGAATAAAGCTGCTATAAACATTCATTTTGCAGATTTTTGTGTGACATAAGTTTTCCGCTCGTTTAGGTAAACCAAGGAGCATGATTGCTAGATCGTATGGTAAGAGCATGTTTACTTTTGCAATAAACTGCCAAACTGTCTTTCAAAGTGGCTGTATCATTTTGTATTCCCCGCAACAGTGAATGAGAATTCCTGTTGCTCCACACCCTTGTCAGCATTTAGTGTTGTCAGTGTTCTGGATTTTGGCCATTCTAATAGGTGTGTAGCAGTATCTCGTTTTAATTTGCATTTCCTTGATGACATATAATGTGGAGTATCTTTTCATATGCTTATTTGCTACCCTTATATCATCTTTGGTGAGGTGTATGTTAAGGTCTTAGGCCATTTTTATTTATTTTTAAGTAAATTTATATTTTTTCATTTTTGGCTGTGTTGGGTCTTCATTGCTGTGCGCGGGCTTTCTCTAGTTGCGGCGAGCGGGAGCTACTCTTCATTGTGGTGCGCGGGCTTCTCATAGCAGTGGCTTCTCTTGTTGCAGAGCATGGGCTCTAGTATGGGCTTCAGTAGTTGTGGCGCTCAGGCTCAGTAGTTGTGGCTCGCGGGCTCTAGAGCGCAGGCCCAATAGTTGTGGCGCACAGGCTTCATTGCTCCGCAGCACATGGGATCTCCCCGGACCAGGGCTCGAACCCATGTCCCCTGTATTGGCAGGCGGATTCTTTTTTTTAAAGTGAAATGTGATTTATTTCAATGTTTTTTTTAATTTATTTTTAATTTTTTTATTTTTGGCTGTGTTGGGTCTTCGTTTCTGTGTGAGGGCTTTCTCTAGTTGTGGTGAGCGGGGGCCACTCTTCATCACGGTGCACGGGCCTCTCACTATCGTGGCCTCTTTTGTTGTGGAGCATAGGCTCCAGACGCGCAGGCTCAGTAGTTGTGGCTCACGAACCTAGTTGCTCTGTGGCATTTGAGATCTTCCCAGACCGGGGCTCAAACCCATGTCCCCTGCATTGGCAGGCAGATTCTCAACCACTGCGCCACCAGGGAAACCCGGCAGGCGGATTCTTAACCGCTATGCCACCGGGGAAGCCCTTTAGCCCGTTTTTATTTTTATTTTTATTTATTTATTTATTTTTGCAATACGCGGGCCTCTCACTGCTGTGGCCTCTCCCGTTGCGGAGCACAGGCTCCGGACGCGCAGGCTCAGCGGCCATGGCTCACGGGCCCAGCTGCTCCGCGGCATGTGGGATCTTCCCGGACCGGGGCACAAACCCGTGTCCCCTGCATCGGCAGGCGGACTCTCAACCACTGCGCCACCAGGGAAGCCCCTTTAGCCCATTTTTAAATTGGGTTTTTTATTGTTGAGTTTTAAGCTCAGGGGTCAAACAAGAAATCCTAAGGGAAATTAGAAAATGTTTTGAATTGGATAATAAATATTGCACTATATCAGACTTCCCTGGTGTTGCAGTGGTTAAGAATCCACCTGCCAATGCAGGGGACATGGGTTCGAGCCCTGGTCGGGGAAGATCCCATGTGCCGCAGAGCAACTAAGCCTGTGCGCCACAACTACTGATCCTGCGCTCTAGAGCCCATGAGCCACAACTACTGAAGTCCGTGCACTGAGAGCCCGTGCTCCGCGACAAGAGAAGCCACTGCAGTGAGAAGCCTGCGCACTGCAATGAAGAGTAGCCCCTGCTCACTGCAACTAGAGAAAGCCCGTGCACAGCAACGAAGACCCAATGCAGTCAAAAATAAATAAATAAATTTAAATTAAAAACAAATATTACAGTATATCAAAATTTGTGGGTATAGATTAAGCAGTGCTTATGGGGAAATTTATAGCTTTAAATACTTACGTGAAAAAAGAGAAATTTAGGGTCAAGGATCCATTTCCACTTTAACAAACAGGAAAAAGAAAATTAAGCCCAAAGTAAGTAGAAGGGAGGAACAGTAGAGTGGAAATCAATGAAATGTAAGAGTAGATTAAACAGTAGAGAAAATTAATCGAGGCAAAAGTTATTTCTTTAAAATAATAAAATTGACAAGCTCCTGCAGAACAAGAAAAAGGGAACACAGTATTTACCAATATAGGATAACAAAGAGGATATCATCTTGATGTTACAGCCATTAAAAGAATAAAAGGAGAATATTAGGCCAGTAAATTTGACAGTCAATTTAGATGAAATGAACAAACTCCTTGAAAAACACCACTTACCAAAATTGACAGAAAAAAATAGAAAATCTCAATAGCTCTATATTAAAGAAATTGAATTCATTATCAAACACTTCCTATAAAAATAACTTCCTACCAAGTTGGCTGCACTTTTGAATTCTATCAAACTTTTAAGATCCTATATAAACTTTTTCAGAAAATAGAGGAGCCACGGGACTTCCTAGATTATTTAATAAGGTCAGCATAATCCTGATATCAAAACCTGAGAAAGACATTATAAGAAAATTCAGATCAGTATCCCTCATGAATTAGACATAAAAATTTTAAACAAAAAATTAGCAAATCATATCCAGCAATATACAAAAACAGATAATACGTCATGACCAAGCGGGTTTATCTCAGGAATTCAAGATTGATTTAACATTTGAAAATCAATTAGTGTGATTCACGTATTAACAGAGTAAAGGGGGAAATCAAATGGTACAGATGAACCGGTTTGCAAGGCAGAAATAGGACACAGATGTAGAGAACAAACTTATGGACACCAAGGGGGGAAAGTGGGGGTGGGATGAATTGGGATATTGGGATTGACATATATACACTAATATGTATAAAAATATAACTAATGAGAACCTGCTCTATAGCACAGGAAACTCCACTTCACTGTACAATAGAAACTAACACAACATTGTAAAACAACTATACCCCAATTAAGAAAAAAGGCGGTGGGCGGGGGGACCAACACATTCATCTCAATGGATATTAAAAAAGCATTTGACAAAATTCAACAACTAGTTATGGTAAAACCTTTAGCAAACTTGGAATAGAAAGGAAATTCCTCAGTCTGATAAAGACCACCTGTGAAAAACCTATAGCTAACATAAAATTTGTGCTTTTCTCCAAAGATTGGTAACAAGGTAAGCACATCCACTTTCACCCTTCTCTGTGTACTGCATGTAACAGCCAGTGCAATGAAACAAGAGATATAAATAAAGGCACAAGATTGCCTTTATTTACAGATGACATCATAGCTTTTGTAGGAAAATCCAAAGGAATCTATAAAATGACTACTAAGGCATCAGTATGATGTATGTAAAGAATCCTTCATGATCTGAGAAAATATAGTGTTAAATGGATTCACTAGATTACAGAATTGTACTATGATGTGTTCTCAACCATGTTGAAGTATTATGCATAAAATGGCTAGAAAGAAATCAAAATGGTAATACTGATATTGCCGAGTGGTAGGTTTATGCATGATAATTTTCTGTATTTTCCAATTTTTAAATAATAAATGTATATTTAGAAAAAAAAGTCAGATCTTTTAAAATCTAGTCATAACAGGCAGGAAACTTTAAGGCACTGAGAATTGCTGTTGTTACTGAAGCATGAAACAGACCTGAAACTGCATTTCACAGCCAATTTAAAAACCTACATTTTCACCCCAGTCAGAATTATGCTGCATTAATGGTAACATACAAAGAGAATTCAGGAGATAATTTCCATCATTCAGAAATTTATATTATAGTGACATGTCAGGTATCCTGGTTCCATACTATTTTTTTAATGAGCTCTGCTTTTATAAGTAATTTTTTTCTATTAAGTAGCATATTTCTTTTTAAAAATTTATATATATTTTAAAAAAGAAAGAAATAGTTGTGACCACTGTAAAATTTACTCTCTCTTTTCCTGATAAAAACATTCTCCCTCCAATATTTCTCCCTCCAGGTGCTCACTGAAGGGGGCACAAGTGAAACCTCCCAGGTGCGGGATGTGTTGATCTGGGTGGTGGCTAGAGGGGTGTTTGTGTAGAAAAATTAATTAAGTGATCGGTATATTTATGGTCTGTGCTTTTATTTTTGTGTGTAAGTTACACTTCAGTTCATTTATTTTAACAAGGAAATTTTGTGAAATATTTCTCCCTTCAGGGTTAATGTTGATGTTTTTATAGCCCTATACTTAAGAACATGCTCTCACATTTTTATTTCTCTCCTGCTTTAGAAACACATATCGCATGATTGAACAAGATGACTTTGACATTAACACCAGACTACACACAATTGTCAGAGGGGAAGATGAGGCAGCCATGGTGGAGTCAGTGGGCCTGGCCCTTGTGAAGCTACCAGATGTTCTTAACCGCCTGAAGCCTGATATCATGATTGTTCATGGAGACAGGTTTGATGCCCTGGCTCTGGCTACGTCTGCTGCCTTGATGAACATCCGAATCCTTCACATTGAAGGGGGGGAAGTCAGTGGGACCATTGACGACTCTATCAGACACGCTATAACGAAACTGGCTCATTATCATGTGTGCTGCACCCGAAGTGCAGAGCAACACCTGATATCCATGTGTGAGGACCATGATCGCATCTTGTTGGCAGGCTGCCCTTCCTATGACAAACTTCTCTCCGCCAAGAACAAAGACTACATGAGCATCATTCGGATGTGGTTAGGTATGTATCAGACTTCATTCAGTCTAATGGTTGCTTTTGTCCGAAAGTTTGGGTATGCTTCAGTCCTTTGGAAGCTACTGTGGGTAGAATGTTCCATTAGCAATCAGAAGGCCAAGGTTTTTAGTTCATAGATCTCGCCCTATGGTATGACTTCACCTCTCTGAGACTCACCTTTTCTATAAAATAGACTTAATGGATTGAATTTTTTAAATCTGTGCTATTTTTATACAATGGAATGCTTTTAATCCATTAAATATAATGTTATAGGTGAATATTAGTTACAGGGACCGATCCTGATATATCAAAAAGGAATAAAAAGCAAGCTATAAAATTATACGTATAATGATACATTTTTATAAAAACAGTAAGGTAGAAAGGTCGGTAAGTATGTGCACCAAGTCATTTATAATATTCACTTCTGGTTAGTAGAATTAAGGGTTTTTTTTCCTTTATTTTGCTTTTTAGCTCAATGAAACAAATTGTTATTTTTAATCTTAATGCCTTTCTTATGGGCTTGTTGGAATACTCAGATGAGATAATGGATGTTGAAAGCAGTTATAAGGGATTATGATTATTATTAAAAAGCAGAAGTCATAGTTGTACCATTAGAGATTGTTACCTCTGTAAGTAAGCCTTAAGGTCTGAAATCTTCAATGATCAATGATCTAGATTCCTGGAAATTATTTTTGCTACTCAGAGGCAAAGAAAATAGGTTTACAAACAATGTCTATTAGTTAATTTACAGTGAGAGTACTATTTAGAGGGCCAATCAGGACTAATCGTCTATTTAGGTATTTAGGACTTTCCTCTGTGAAGAGGTAGATCTGTTGAATAATGAAGTTAATAGTAAATTAATTTGGTGATTGTGTAATCAAAGTGATTGTGTATATTTTAAATCCAGATCACATTAGAACAGGAAATAAATTGGGTTTTTCTACTATATAAGTAAGTTAATCCATTCTATGTATTTCTTATCCTTGGACAGATTCATAGCTATCAGGGAACCTGTCAAGATAATGCTGATGGAACAGGCTTCTGTCTCTTCAATCTCCCCTTTTTGCATGCTTCTAAGTAAACATTCTTGCATTCTGTTCTGATTATAGTGTTAGCTCACTATGTCTTCTGAAAAACTTTGTATTTCTGAAAAACTTGTAATGAATAGAAAATAACCCTTATAAAGCAGAATACAGCAAAATTGTACTTGTAGGGCTTAAGGTTCTCTTTGGAACCTTTTAAGCAGTTTGTGAAAAGAAGAATGACGAAATAGCAAAAACTAGATTTTTTTTTTAAAAACCAGTGGGGGGGAAAAAGACATTGAGCCAAAGCCACCTGTCCCTGGCAATAATACCTTTTGTGCAAAGCCTGTACCTGCTTCTCAACCTGCAATTTCTGACATCATCCTTCTGCTTATAAGAAAAATAGTATTGGGTAAGCCACTCAGAACATGCAGCTTTGTAACCAGAACATTAATAAATAACAGTCCTAATAAAAATATTAGCAAAGTTAAAAAGACATGTTACATTCCTAATACTGAAAGAAATACCACAGTAAATATAGAACTTTTTGACCCAAAACCAAGTAATGGTACCGTAATGGAAACGGTTGTGTGGAAGGGCTGAAGCTGCTGAGTTATGGAGACAAAGGCAGATAAATGTCAGAAGTCATACATCGAGGACCAGGTGCAGGCTTTGCACAAAATGTATTATTGCCAGGGATGGGTAGCTCCAGCTCATCGCTCTGTGTTTTCTTTTTTCACTGTTCTTTTTTACTACTTTGAACAAAAATTTAGTAATTATATCCCCACCCCACCCCCAGTTTAGAACATGATATGGGACCAGTCATTTTTTAAAATAAAATTTTGGAGCCTGTAGTCTTTTAAATCAAATACTACTGAAGATTCTTAGTAAAAAATTTCTGTTACCATTAAATCATGAAAAGTAACTGCTGGGCTTCCCTGGTGGCACAGTGGTTGAGAGTCCGCCTGCCGATGCAGGGGACACGGGTTTGTGCCCCGGTCCGGGAAGATCCCACATGCCGTGGAGTGGCTGGGCCCGTGAGCCATGGCTGCTGATCCTGTGCGTCCGGAGCCTGTGCTCCGCAACGGGAGAGGCCACAACAGTGAGAGGCCCATGTACCGCAAAAAAAAAAAAATTAATAAATTTTAAAAAGTAACTGCTACTGATTGAATTTGGATTAATGATAAACATAATTCATGATAAAGTTGATCATTAAAATTAATATCACAAATAAATATATTCTTTCATTAAAAATAAGTGAGTAGGGGGCTTCCCTGGTGGCGCAGTGGTTGAGAGTCCGCCTGCCGATGCAGGGGACACAGGTTCGTGCCCCGTTCCGGGAAGATCCCACATGCCACGGAGCGGCTGGGCCCGTGAGCCATGGCCGCTGAGCCTGTGCGTCCGGAGCCTGTGCTCCGCAACGGGAGAGGCCACGACAGTGAGAGGCCCACGTACCGCAACAAAAAAAAAAAAAAAAAAAAGAGTAGAAAAATACAACAAAACAAAAAAATAAGTGAGTAGAGCTCATCTTCAGTTTTATAGGATAATATAGGCCCTGTTGCAGAATTCTTTGTGTTATTTGGCATGGCACTGTCCATCCAAATCTTTTACACTTTACATTTTTGCTGAGGAACTGTCCTTGGGATCCCAGCCTGGGGATGGGTGAAGCCTTTCTAGGCCTTTGAACAGAGTTAGAAACACTGGTGGTTTGTTGAATCTGGTGGGCGATAGTGGGGAAATGCCTATGCATTATACGAAATTTATTTCATGCTCAATCAATCTCTAAATGCCCTGATTTGCAACACATTATTACTCATTAATATTGCTGATAATTCATTAGAAACACTAGTTAGAAATTGGGAAGAGTCACATTTTTCTAACGCTTTGAAATATTGTGAATTTTAAGACAATGAAGTCTAGTGTCTACTATTTAAAATTATATATTTTGTTTGTGGTAGCAAGCACCTTTGTAAAACGTTAAGTTCCCTGAAGAATCCTTGGACTTGTTGCTGTAAGTTCTTATCCTTTGATCCGAATTTGGATGCCCTGCTTAGAATGTGACAAATTGTTTTTTCCTCAGAATTTTAAAACATAGACTTTGGGGTCTTGCTTTTTAGAATTTGCTTCTTCCTCCTTTAAGATTCTTAACTAATGAAGCAATGTGGTTTGATTTTTCTTTAAACAGGTGATGATGTAAAATCTAAAGATTACATTGTTGCACTACAGCACCCTGTGACCACGGACATTAAGCATTCCCTAAAAATGTTTGAACTAACATTGGATGCACTTATCTCATTTAACAAGCGGACCCTAGTTCTGTTTCCAAATATTGATGCAGGTAATTTAACTTGAAAATGAAAGTATGCCACCTACCTTTCCAGTTTTATGTTTCTATTATGTCTTCTTTTGACCGACCTTCCTATCTTGCTCATCTTATCATTGAAGGCCATTCTATTCTGAAATGCATTCTGATTTTCAAAGGATTACCGATTTTGCAGTAGATTGAGGAGTTTGTGATATTATTAAGTCTAGTAGAAACTTAATAGGAAAGAAAGAAATACTTAAAAAAAACCTCAAATCTCCATTCTAGTTTCATGTTTAGTCTCTTCCCTCCAGTTTCCATCAACGAGAAAATGCAATAGCCAAAACCATTTTTTTTTTTTTAGATTCCATATATGTGTGTTAGCATATGGTATTTGTTTTTCTCTTTCTGACTCACTTCACTCTGTATGACAGACTCTAGGGAGGGAGACACAAGAGGGAGGAGATAATGGGGATATATGTATATGTATAGCTGATTTGTTATAAAGCAGAAACTAACACACCATTGTAAAGCAATTATACTCCAATAAAGATGTTAAAAAAAATGCAATAGCCAAGAGATATAAACCTTAGAAGCTGAAAGAGTGTCTCTAGGAAAGTAATGATCCTACTGACTGCAGTAAAATAGCCATTATTTTTATTTCTTGTTCTCTTATTTATGTTAGCTATACCTTAATTTAATCTTGAGCTTAAGCAATTTCGATCTCTAGCTCCCAACCAGTTGATCCTTAAGCCTAACCTGATTGATCACCTACTGGTGGATGGAACCAGTGCTAGTAAGACCTTAGGTTAATGGTAGGGATATATAAATGGGAAATGCCAGAGCAGGGCCTGATACTGAGGGATTTTCAGATACTGGTTATTATTAGCTGATACCACTCATTGCTGAGCTCTTAGGCATTTTTTGGTAAAGGAGGCAGGATCCCTTCTCTGCAGTGCCAAGATGTCACCATCTTACACTGAAAGAATCCTTCCCTTAGTGTGTCTTGAATAATCTTTTCCGTTAGGGGGAACAAAATAGGGTGTTAGTAGGAAAAAAAACTTTAAGACCCCCAACCCAGATTTCATCCAGGTTATGTCTCAATATTTCAAAAACCTTAATATTTATTCTTTTCTAATCCCTTAAATTTTTGCATAAATATTTATAATGTAATTATATCTCTTCTTCAGTATTCATTGTCAGTGATATTCTGTTTGTAATATACCTTCCTTATTGTATATACTTTAGAATTTGAGATGTTTTACCCCTATGAAAGGAAAGGGTCCCAGGAATGCCTAAATCATGTCTGCCACTCGCCTCTCCTTTTCACAGGGTTTTGGATAAAATATACACAAGGAACAAGAGGGAAATAAGAATCAAGGCATCACTTTCTCATTATCTGACTTAGTGCCCCATTCCCTAATGTAGGCTTTTCTGGAAAACAGGTTTAGTGCCTGTCGTATAGGGCCAAAGAGAAGCCTTCAGTTGAACCCAAATCTGAACCTTGGAATAGTAGCAGCTTCTGGTGTGCCCTGCACTACACGAGTTCTAGGTAATGACTGGCATGTTCTGGCAGGAGAGAAGTGGCCGGGCCTGCTCTAAGGAGTTAGCCCCTGAGTCTGTTGCCTGCCTTGCCATGGAGAAAGTTAAAAGGAGAACACATGCATGCCCAGCTTCTGTTAAATTCGCGGCTCCTGCACACCAGTGGACACAGTGTGGTCGTCGTCCTGCCTTGTAACTGATCAGATTAGCCTCCTTGCCCACCTTGGTCACAGCCACTAGGAAAGGGTGAGTAGAGAGGCAAGCAGAGGGACACTGAATATCGTCTCCCCCTCATACATCTGTAACTTTTCAAAACAAAGTCATGCATGTAAAGTAAAATATCAGCCACAGTATCAGAATCTGTCTGTATTTGCTTAGAGCTTGTTTAGTCCACGTAAGTGGGAGTGCTTGCTGTCCCATTGAGCTGTCCTTAATGTAGATGTGAGCATAGCTGAGGAAGAGGCCCTCTGATCGGCTTGGTATGTGGAGCCCAAGACCTTTCCATTTAGGAACTCCTGGCTTAAGAGATAGAGACTGTTGGCCTGTCTTGAGCCTCTCAATTGGTAAGGTAAGAGCTTTTACTGGGGTGTTAGTATTTGCTTTGTGGAGTGCTGTTTGAAGAGACCCACTGCTGCTGTTTAAAGTTTCTAGACGAGTTGAAACAGAGGGCTGACCAGATGTTTTGGATGTTCATCATTCATGAAAAGATCAGTAATTAAAAGGACTATTTCCCTAATAACTGTTATGAGTTTTTATAGGGGATATTTAAGTGGGGCTATACTTGCCAATGAAAATTGTTCCTTTATCTCGTAAACCATTTAACAGTTGGTTCTTTTCATTTTCACAGGGAGCAAAGAAATGGTTCGAGTGATGCGGAAGAAGGGCATTGAGCATCATCCCAATTTTCGTGCAGTTAAACATGTCCCATTTGACCAGTTTATACAGCTGGTTGCCCATGCTGGTTGTATGATTGGGAACAGCAGCTGTGGGGTACGAGAGGTTGGAGCTTTTGGAACACCTGTGATCAACCTAGGAACACGTCAGATTGGAAGAGAAACAGGTATTTACCTTTGCTTATATTTCAACTGACTAAGCTTAATACAGTTGTATGAGTTATTATAAAGTATGCACGTATCAGTGCCGGCATATGTGTTTATCAATAAGTGAGTGAATGAGGTTAATGACCAATTGTAGCCTGAAACCTATAGGTAGCACACAATGATTACCAAATTTTTTATTGTCTTTGTAATATCAGAGCTAAGAGTTTCTTAGTTAATTATGGTCTTTGATGGCTGTGTTTAAGAGAGAATGTGGTTGAATGTGTTATATGAATGCCAGTCTTTCGTTTTCCTGTGCCCAGTAAAATGAAGAAGGGAATCAACAATAACTCTTACACTTTTGGTTTGAGTAGTGGGGGTATTCTTTCCTGATATGGAGTACCCTGAGGATGGAATAATTTGGGAGTGGGTAGAATTAAGAGTTCTCTGATGGCCATGTTAAGTTTGAGATGCCTATTAGATATGAGTGGAGATGGCAGGTTGGCAGCTATGTTGTTCCAGGGAGAGTTGAAGTTGAAGATACAAATTTGAGAGTGATGGCGTATAGATGGTGTTTAGTTAGGATATCAGTTCAGCTGCTGTAACAGAGAGACCCAAAATAATAGTGCCTCAAATAAGTTAGATTTTCTTTGTTTCTCACTGGTAAGTCATCAGAGACTTAGCCTCCATCTATATTCTTGATGGTTGCTCCATCTCTTGCTGTCAAGTGCACATTTTAGCCACTGGGAAAGGAGGAGAGGGGAAGATGTCCTTCCCTCTAAAAGCACAACTTGGAAGTTGCAAGTATTTCTTCATACATCCTATCAGAATGTCATCACATGGCCACATCCAGCTGCAAGGGTAGCTGAAGAATACATATACCCTTTAGCTGGGTGATTAGATGCCAAGCTAAAAATTCTGCTACTGTACAAAGGATATTGAGGATAATGACGCACTGTGCCAGAAATGGTATTTAAAACCAAGGGATGAAATGAGATTACCCAGGGGGAACATGTAAATAGGGAAGAGAATGGAGCCTAGGACCAAACTCTGGAGCCCTTCTGATGAGGAGGGAAGGGCCAGGAGGGAAGACTGAAAAGGAACTGCCAGAAAACCGGGAGTGTGATATTATTAAAGCCCAGAAAAGAAAGGGTTTCAAGGAGATGGTGTTGAATGATGCTGAGAGTTCAAATAAGATGTGAACATTGGATTTGGTACCAGGGTCTTCTATCAAAAGCAGTCTGTCCTGGGACTTCCCTGGTGGCGCAGTGGTTAAGAATCCACCTGCCAAGGCAGGGGACACGGGTTCGATCCCTGGTCCAGGAAGATCCCACATGCCGCAGAGCAACTAAGCCCGTGCACCACAACTACTGAGCCTGTGCTCTAGAGCCCGCGAGCCACAACTACTGAGCCTGCATGCCACAACTGCTGAAGCCTGCACGCCTAGAGCCTGTGCTCCACAACAAGAGAAGCCACCACAATGAGAAGCCTGCGCACCGCAATGAAGAGCAGCCCCCACTCACCTCAACTAGAGAAAGCCCGCGTGCAGCAACAAAGACACAATGCAGCCAAAAATAAATTTATTTAAAAAAAAGATTTCTCAAAAAAAAAAAGGCAGTCTGTCCTTTCTGCCACCACACTTACACAAACACATGCCCCTCTATCCTTTCCTTCTTACCTTCTTTACATTGGAGGGTGTGGGGTCACCCCTTCCTGTCCACTGCTCTGCCTTCTACCTGTGTTCTAAATCCCCACCCCTCTTGGCTTCTCAAGGACGTTTCTCTTCCATGTATCTTTAGCCTCCTCGGCATTTAAACATGCCTAAGTCTCTGGTATCTTCAAAACAAAACAGTACAAAACAACCTCTCCCCAGCCACCACCCTTTTGCTTTTCTCCTCTTCATAGCCAAGTCTACTGAAAAAACATGTCATTGTCACTGTATTTACTCCCTCAAATTGGTCAGAAAATGTATGGAAAGGAATTGACTGCATCAACAGCTGACTGGCCAGTTGACTAACTGGCAACCTGGCCTGACCAGTTGATCCCACAACTGGCTGAGTAGGTGGAAGGTAGGGCAGATGGAAAGAGTGGACATGCTGGATGAACAGATGAGTGGCAAGTGGATACTGGGTTAATTACCTTATTTGTTCCAATAAACGGACAAGAGCTTGATTTATTCTCTTTGGGAATAAAGGAACCTACGGCCCCTTAAGTATCTGATATATGGAGATCTTGCTGAGAGTGCTTTAAAAGGTATAAAGTAGAAAAGTTCGTCTCTCTAATAGAAGACTTGTTTGAAGCCTTCTGGGTTATAGGGCTACTTATGAGCACGACACACTGCTCATTTCTATATTCTTTGGTTTCTCCCACTTCCGAATCACTATACGGCACTGGATTTACCTAGGGGAGAATGTCCTTCACGTCCGGGATGCTGATACCCAAGACAAAATATTGCAAGCGCTGCACCTTCAGTTTGGTAAACAGTACCCTTGGTGAGTGTGTACTTTTAAAGTGATTTAAAACAGGAGCTGTTTTGGGCACCATTTTCAAGCTGTGTAGTCACCCTAATGGTGCTCGCTCTCTGCATCCTTAGAGGTCCCTATCTGCTGGTGAGACAGGGCTTGCTAATCTACCCCCTGTTACTCTACCAAGGGTTCCAGTGGAGAATAATTTGTCTCAGTTAATACAGCACTTCTGCTAGGAACTACTGCTTTAGCCTATTTTGAATTTCTGTAAGTATTAGAAAGTAATGTAACGATTTTCTTTAAAAATAGTATAGTTCAGCATTTTAATTTAGACTATCCTTTCTGTTTCAAATTAATCAGATTTTCCTTTATGTGATTCTTTTTTTCTGAAAATAATTTTTTCCCTACAAAAGTAAAGATGAAAACCAAAAAAGCAAAAAAAATTTTTTTACTGTCCCAAACTATGATATATTCTGAAATTGGCTTAACAAAGATAATTTTTCTTTGATCTTACAGGCAATTTGTTAATGATATCTCAGGAGGAAAGTTGTATTGCAATCAACAATGGTTTTAGATATTCTGTTGATAATATGAAGGTATTTAGTTACAGTGTGGCTGAAGAGATCCAGATGTTGTTATTTTAAAAGAAGAAGCTCAAACTATTTATTACCCGAAATTTCAGATTCCAATAATACTATGTCCTCAATATAATTTAATGTGTACAATTTAATTGACTTTTTGGACACTGCAGTTCCAAGATATATGGGGATGGAAATGCTGTTCCGAGGATTTTGAAGTTTCTCAAATCTATTGATCTTCAAGAGCCACTACAAAAGAAATTCTGTTTTCCTCCTGTGAAGGATAACATCTCCCAAGATATTGACCATATTCTTGAAACTCTAAGTGCCTTGGCTGTTGATCTTGGTGGGACGAACCTCCGAGTTGCAATAGTCAGCATGAAGGTAAAATAACTCCTAAGGTTTTAACTTTATATCCCATACGAGTAGTTGATTTTTAAAAAGTGTGGTTGGAAGGTAGGACTAGAAACATACACAAGAGCTTGTAATCATTTGCCCACAGTATTGACTTTTGGTTCCATTACAATGTGTGTCTCACTATTTTACTAATCACTAACATTTTTTTTTTTTTTTCTGGTACGCGGGCCTCTCACTGTTGTGGCCTCTCCCGTTGCGGAGCACAGGCTCCGGATGCGCAGACTCAGCGGCCATGGCTCACGGGCCCACCCACTCCGCGCCATGTGGGATCTTCCTGGACCGGGGCACGAACCCGTGTCCCCTGCATCGGCAGGCGGACTCTCAACCACTGCGCCACCAGGGAAGCCCTCACTAACATTTTAAAGAAGTAAAGTTCTCAGGGAATCCAAGTTAGTAGACTTGAGTTGACAATGGGAGACCCATTAGGCATCAGAGAGAGCATCTGCCACCCAGGAGACCTGAAATTCTATACTTGGTAACAGCTTGTAGCATGGAGTATGTTGATTACTCTCACTACCCAGGGGAGGGCGTCTGCAAATGGTGAGGGGAATCGCTTCTCCTCTAGATCATGATTTCAGTTGCATACAGCATACCTTCAATCTCTTAACCAAACCATCACCACAGTGTTGACAGAACCTTTATAAAACACCAAACTGTCCATGTTAAAATGATCTCTGGGGCTTCCCTGGTGGCGCAGTGGTTGAGAGTCCGCCTGTCGATGCAGGGGACATGGGTTCGTGCCCGGGTCCGGGAAGATCCCACATGCCGCAGAGCAGCTGTGAGCCATGGCCGCTGAGCCTGCGCGTCCGGAGCCTGTGCTCCGCAACGGGAGAGGCCACAACAGTGAGAGGCCCGTGTACCGCAAAAAAAAAAAAAAAAAAAAAAATCTCTGATGACTTAACAAGGAAGAATAAACCTAACAGAAAAATCTTTGTTTGAAGCATTGTAGATGTGTGAAGTTTCAGGAATCCATGAGAAATACAGAGGATTTTAAACACAAAGTTGTTTAGATCAAATAAAAGCAAAACAAAACATAATTTTAGTGAAGACAAAGGCCTCCTTTATAAATACTCTTTAAAAAGTATTAATAGAAAGATATTTTCTTAACATAAAGATGATATATTCTGGGCTTCCCTGGTGGCGCAGTGGTTGAGAGTCCGCCAGCCGATGCAGGGGACGCGGGTTCATGCCCCGGTCCGGGAAGATCCCACATGTCGCGAAGCGGCTGGGCCCGTGAGCCATGGCCACTGAGCCAGCGCTTCCGGAGCCTGTGCTCCGCAACGGGAGAGGCCACAACAGTGAGAGGCCCGCGTACCGCAAAAAAAAAAAAAAAAAAAAAAGATGATATATTCCATATCAATGGCGAACACCCTCTGTAGTGGCATTTCTAGAGGCATTCCTATTAAAATCAAGTGGAAAAGAAGGATGTTTTCTGCACCATTTAACATAATTCTCAAAGTTAGGAAGGGAATAAAGGAACAAATAGCAAAAATGGCGATTGTGGACAGGGTAAAACAAAACATGTTATTTATAGACAATATGAATAAACCAACAAGCTTGTAGAATTAATAACACAATTGAGTAAAATGGCTAGATATAAATATATAAATATCAACTTTTTACTTATATGAAATTGTAGGTAAAGATTTGAGTTTTTCTGTAGGTGAGTATTTGTCAACCCTGACTGCACATTAGTGTTACCTGGAAGCTTTAAAAAATATATGGATGCCTGGCTCCCACCCCAGACTAGTTAGATGCCAGTGTCTGGGGGGAGGGACTAGGCATCAATATTTGTTCAAAGCTGCCCAGGTGATTCTGATGCACAGTGAAGGCGGAGAAGCACAACTAGGTTTATTTTTAATGACAGTCATTAGTGACAGCTTTAAGCCTTGTAAATGGATAAAAATCCATTAATAACAGAAGAGTGGAAAAAGTGATCCTATTTAGAACAACAGAACTTATAAAATAAAGTTTTCTGGTTTCCTAAACCAGAAAACTATGTGATCTATAAAAAGAAAATCTAAAAACTTTAAAATATAAAGGCTTGAAAAATATCCTGGTTAGGAGTGCTGAGTATTTTTTTAAATGTCAGCACTTTCCAAATTGAATTATGAGTTTAATGTAATTCTAGTCAATATTTCAGTGAGGTTTTTTAAAGTTTAACCACATTATTCTGAAATTTACTTAAAATAATACACAAGTGAGAAGAGCAAAGAAATTTAAAAACAAGAATTAGGAGGGACTGTCCCTGATTGGTATTAAAACATACCACTAAGCACAGTAACTTCAATATCATGGTTCCATACCATTACCGACTTCATTAAGCACAGTAACTTCAATATCATGGTTCCACACCATTACCGACTTCACTAAGCACAGTAATTTCAATATCATGGTTCCATACATTACTGACTTCAGTTACAGCAGACGATTAAAGCTTAATGACTTAGGATATGTATTTAGTTGCTTCAGTATTTAAACAAGGAAATTTTGTCAACCTGAGAGAGTTAAAAATGACCTTTTAATGACGATTCAGATTAGCCAACATTCACCTTATGTTTAAGAGAGGGCCCATCTGGTTGGCTGTGGAGTTGTCATTGCTTCAACGGCCATATGCTAGGTTGTCTTCCCAGGAAACTACCTGAGTGTATCCCAGGGCTGGCCCAAGCCAGATAGTGGATCCCTTCCCCAGCAGTCACATCTGACTCTGCAGTACTGTCCTAGAGTAATGTCTGATTTATTGTGAAAAAGGTCAAAGATTCAGTGTATGCTCCTTAGCTGAGACCCATGAGACAGATCTGTTTTTTTCTCTTTTAGGGTGAAATAGTTAAGAAGTATACTCAGTTCAATCCTAAAACCTATGAAGAGAGGATTAATTTAATCCTACAGATGTGTGTAGAAGCTGCAGCAGAAGCTGTAAAACTGAACTGCAGAATTTTGGGAGTAGGTGAGATTGTAAATTACATACCTAAGCAATGTTCATTTTAATGTACAGTTTGCTGAGTTCTGATGCATGATGGAACATCAGGTCACTGTCTGCCCTGTGTGTAGATGGCTCCAGGTCCTGTCTGTGGGCCCCAAGCATGGGGCCTTCCTGGGACCCCAACAAACATTGTGAGAGAAGCATTGATGGAACTGTCAATCTATGGGGAGCCACAGATTTAGCTCAGAACTGCCTTACATTTCCTTGCAGTCCTTGGTAATGTTTGTTTTAGGAGATCTTGGGTGAATTAGTGTTCCAAGCCCAGAAAGTCAGCACACTTTTCTGAGATTGCTCATTAGAATCATTTTCCTTGTGTTTGTGGTGGAGCTCAGGCATTTCCACAGGTGGCCGTGTAAATCCTCGGGAAGGAATTGTGCTGCATTCAACCAAACTGATTCAAGAGTGGAACTCTGTGGATCTCAGGACCCCCCTGTCTGACACTTTGCATCTCCCCGTATGGGTAGACAATGATGGCAACTGTGCTGCCCTTGCAGAAAGGAAATTTGGCCAAGGAAAGGGCCTTGAAAACTTTGTGACACTTATCACAGGCACAGGTAAGAGGAGTAGAGACGGCTGCTTCAGGAGCTAGGGTGTGTGTTGGGGCACGTGCCTTTACCACTCAGCCAGGCAGTTTACAAGTCAGCTTTCACCTTCACTTCCTGCTTAAGTAGAGCCTGAAGGTGAGAGTGAGGGCCCGCCCAGGTCTTTTCTGAGCATGTGCCCCGCCCTGTGCATGCATGTGGCCTTCTAAATTCCCAGGAATCATCTGAGCTATTCAAAGCCCTTATTCCCCAAAGCTTCTCATTGCTCATTCTCCAGGATTTCCTCCTACCCTCTTTGGTTAGTATATTGTTTGTCACAACTGTTGTCCATTGCCCTAGGCAGTAGAGACTAATAAAACTATATTTTGCCTTTAAATGTTTTTGATGAGTGCCCCCTGGATAGCCCCCTCAGCCCTGGGGAAGTTCTGGGGTAGGTGAGATAAAGGCAAGCCCTTTGAGCTGGTCCTCCGGGAGCCACCAAGCAGGTCAAAACAAACCACCACAATTTTTTGAGAAGAAGGTTCATTCTGCTCTCTCCAGTATTGCCATCTGTACTGGCAATGTAGGCTATTATTCTAGGCCATCGCCAAGCTGGGGGGTGAGGGGTGGGCGTGATGGGACCAGAAAATGCCAGAAATCTCTTACTAAGATTCAGCCGGTTTTTTCTTGATTAATTGTTCCCCTGGTTGTTGTAAAGTTTTGGTTAGTTTCCAGAGTTCCAAAAAACTCAATTCTGACAGTTTTTGCCAGTTTGTTCATTGCTTTAGTGAAGGGATGGGCTTTTGGAGTTCCCTACTCTACCACTTTTGGTGATGTCCCAATTTGTTTTGTTTTGTTTTGTTTTGCGGTACGCTGGCCTCTCACTGTTGTGGCCTCTCCTGTTGCGGAGCAGACTCCGGACGCGCAGGCTCAGCGGCCATGGCTCACGGGCCCAGCCGCTCCGCGGCACGTGGGATCTTCCCAGACCGGGGCACGAACCCATGTCCCCTACATCGGCAGGCGGACTCTCAACCACTGCGCCACCAGGGAAGCCAATTTTTTTTTTCAATGAGAAGACGGGCTCAGGTAGTCAGTGTTCGAGGCAGCACTTGGTCCCACATATGCCTAACTTCAAACCGTGCGTGCTCTTTTTTTTGTTTTTAATTAGGGTATAGCTGTTTTACAATGTTGTGTTAGTTTCTACTGTACAGTGGAGTTCCCTGCGCTATCCTAATATGTATAAAACCGTGTGTGCTCTTAAACTCCACATTATACTACCTCCCTAATGCTGAGCTCATGCACTTCTCTTAGTCTCGGACACAGTTTTAGCAAGCTTGGATATCATTTCCTAGTTCAGAGCAGTAATAACCTGCAAATTAGAGGAGTGAGGGTTCATGAGTAGGTGCCACAAGAAGTAAGAGATGGCAGGACAACTCTAAAATGCAGACCCTATTAAAGCAAAACGCCCTTTACCCCTTACTAGCTCCTCAACTCCATAACAAAAAGTACTCATCAATATTCATAATTATTGAATCATAGATTTTTAGACATGGTGGCATTATGAAGGGGCAAAACGATGTTTCATATTCTCTGTTTAAGAAAGCAGGTGGGGGCTTCCCTGGTGGCACAGTGGTTGAGAGTCCGCCTGCCGATGCAGGGGACGCGGGTTCGTGCCCCGGTCCGGGAAGATCCCACATGCCATGGAGCGGCTGGGCCCATGAGCCATGGCCGCTGGGCCTGTGCGTCCGGAGCCTGTGCTCCGCAACGGGAGAGGCCACAACAGTGAGAGAGGCCCGCGTACTGCAAAAAAAAAAAAAAAAAAAAAAAAAAAAAAAAAAAAAAGCAGGTGGGGTATGAAACCTTTCAGAAAGATTGTCTTATCTTGGGTTTCTCCCACAGCGGAGCCTGAGACAAGGAGTTCAGTGTGGGTATTTTATTTTGGAGGTGATTCTGAGAAGCAGGAGTGAGGGAGTGGGAAGAGTGGGACAGAGCAGGGGAGCCATTAGAGGATGTATTATCAAAGTTGCCTTGAGGACAGTGGGGGTTGAAATCTACCAGAACCTCCCAGAAAGCCTGCAGAATACTACCCAGAGTTGTCCACTTAATCTGCTGGCTACTGTCTCTCCTTGGTTGACAGTTGCTTCTGGGCAACTGTGTGTGCATGGCTACTAGGCTCTTACTTGAGTGTTGGAGAAGGCCTTGGTGAGAACCAAGTTGAAATCATAGTGAGCCAAGCAGATGCAACACAGGGCATTGGAGGATCAGCTAAAAATATTTCCATACAAAATGATTCCAGGTAAAGCTTTGGTACTTAGTAAGTTTCAGCTATCTAGGAAAGTAGGCACCATATAGAACCTCACATTCCAAAGCTTTGCTAAACAGGACGCATTGCCATAGCACAGTTTTCTGTTTCAGGTGCAGAGCCACTTCAGTGATTGTCGTCTCTCACTATAGGAATTGGCGGGGGGATCATCCATCAGCATGAACTGATCCATGGCAGCTCCTTCTGCGCTGCGGAGCTTGGCCACATTGTGGTGTCCCTGGATGGGCCTGACTGTTCCTGTGGAAGCCATGGGTGTATTGAAGCATATGCCTCTGGAATGGCCTTGCAGAGGGAAGCAAAAAAGCTACATGATGGTCGGTTTCTTTCACCTGAGGAATTAAATAGCCAAATGGTAGACAAGTACTTCAAAGTAGATATTCCAAAGAGAGCTGAACGCTGACACCAGAACTTTTAACCTTTTCACTCCCTAGAGGAAAATCAGGGCTCCACATACTGCAGCTCAAAGTCTTCTTGGTCCTGACCCATATTAATACCCTTCCTCTCCAGCACTGGGAGGGCCGGGGTCTTGAGCTCCAGGATAGCAGGGGAGATGTCTTTCATTTTTGCCTTCTCAGCCCTTAGCACAGGTTGGGTACTTAGAGATTTTAATGGAGAATTAAATGGATGAATATATTACAGTTTTTCAACTCTGAGAGGTTTATTTGAATTACACCTATTTCTGGACATGTTATAAATGTCAGGATGGTTTCTAGTCTAATTCAAGAGGGAGTCATTTA
Organism: Delphinapterus leucas; assembly: GCF_059928025.1. Classification (NCBI taxonomy): domain Eukaryota; kingdom Metazoa; phylum Chordata; class Mammalia; order Artiodactyla; family Monodontidae; genus Delphinapterus; species Delphinapterus leucas. Next base: position 88,841,757 of record NC_143134.1, on the reverse strand, counting down.
ATATCATTACAACCTGGTGTGTCAAGTGCAATAAGAACGATGGCCAAGGAACATAGATGCATATAGGAAGGACACCAGTGTTCCCTCCCCGCCCTCTCCATACAGGGAAGGGAGCGTTAGGGTGCTGTCCTGGGAGTTGAGAGTCAAGAGGGTAAATAGAATTATTGAGGCAAGTTTGGATGAGCCAGGGAGCATTTCCAAGCATAGGAAACAGTGGTGTTGGTGCATAAGGGCAAGGCAGGGTATAGTGTAGCAAGAGGTAAGCCAGGACCAGCAGCTAATGGAAAAACCACTGAAAAATTTTAGGGAAAAGACATAGATCCAAATTTTAGATTCTTCACCACACTTTTTTTTTCTAGCGGGAAAATGGTAGTTGAATGGAGGCTGGCTTTAAGGGGGACAGTTCTAGAGTGACTTCCAGTTTTCTGGGTGGACACCTTTGGGGGTGGGGACATGAGAGGAGGAACAGGGCTTGGCAGAAGCTGACAGTTGGGAACCAGTGGGACATGCAGGTGGGAGTGTGCAGGAGGCAGCTGGCTGCAGGGGTCTGATGCTCAGGAGAGGGGACAGGACTGAAGCCAGGATTTGGAATCATGGGCATTGAGGTGGCCATTAAACCTGTGAATGAGACTTGCAGTGAGATGAGAGTCCAGGGTGGAATCCTGTGAAATGTCAGCACTTGAGGGCAGGGAGGAAAACCAGGAAAGGGTAAAGTCACAGGAACCAAAAAGGGAGTGTTTCAGGGAGTAGTGTCAAGTGCTGAGTAAGAGGAAACCAGAAAGTTCATTGGCTTTGACCCTGAGGAAGGACATCATTTGAAGCCCTGAAAACAGTGTTTATTTTTCAGTCTCATTTTTATCATCACCCCCCCACTAAGGAGCCTAAATGTTTAGACAATTTTTCCTAGTCATTCAACCCCATGAAACTTTAATACCACAGATACATTGTTTATCTGTTGTTTGTTACTGTCTGTATAAAAAGAGTAAGAATTTTTTTGCCCACAAGAACCAGTTTTTGCCCCCATGGGGGTAAATGCATATCTTAAAGAAGTTCAGTCAAGTGGGGAGCAGAAGCCTAACTACCCTGAGTAGGAGCAGAAGTGAGGGTTGAGAACGCAGGAGGGGAAGGGTGGAGGAGCCCTTACAAAAAGGCCCCTGGGGAGGGAGGGAGAGATGAGCTGTGAAGCCCTGGTGGAGGGGCGAGAGAGGGAGAGCAGCGGGATGTGGGAACACAGACCTGTTTATAAGCAGGGGCAGAGGAGTAAGGGAGTTCTACCTGGAGGCATCCTTTATCTGAGAGGTCAGAAATGGGGAAATCTCTTGGTAGCGGGAGCTGGGATAGACGGTCTGAGGAGATGAAGGCTGAGAAGGGCAATGAACAGGAATGGGAGAGAGTGGCCAGAGCAGCTGTGAGGGCCCCTGGAAGATAGGAGACCACCGCTTGGTGTCTAGGTAACTGTCTGCTTGGTTGGGATTTTCTCCCATCAGAGCCCAAGTAATAGCAGATGAGGAAGGAGTTTGATCTGGGTTGGTGGCTGGCAGTGTGAGGGGCAGAAAGTCAAGGACTACAGGTAACTACAGAAATATCTACCATTCATTTAGCATTTACTCTGGCCAGCACTTAACTTGAGTACTTAAGTCCATTTTCTCATTTAATCCCTAAAGGAATCCTGCTAGGGTAGGTATCATTACCCCAGTCTTAGAAGAGCAACACGTGGAGGTGACACGGGCAGGGTAGTGCAGCCTGTGGTGGTAGAGCTGACAGCTGAACCCAGGTCTGTCCGTTTCTGAGGTGCTGTGCCTTCCTGCCACTGTGGGTCACTGGCAAATAATGCAGCCTTGCATCTGGCATAGATGAGGAAGGAGAGGAATGCAGAGGAGTTCTGGTAATTTGGGGGAAACAAACACTTCAAGATTGTTTAATATGGAAGGGGGAAGTGAAGGAGGCTCTGGTCAGAGTTGAGGATTTCCAGTTAGAGAAGTTCTGGATGATGTATAAGCAGGCAGCAAAGCCCTCTGGCAAATGTATATGGATATTTACGAATGATAAAAAGCTTTGCAAATGTGAAAAGAGATTATCATCTTCCCACTTGGAGGCTTACCGCCCACAGGCATAATTATGAGCTTGGCCTTCCAAAGCTCATGAATGACTGCTTCTCCTTCTCACCTCTGCTCAAACAGAAGACCAGCTCTTGGTGGAAGGGATGTCAGTGCCAAAAGACGAAGCTGTGGGCGCACTCCATCTCATCCAAGCTGCGAAACTTGGCAATGCAAAGGCCCAGAGCATCTTGAGAACAGGTGAGCACGCAGGTCTGGGCAGCTCTGACAGCCCAGGGCTCCGACAAACGCCCAGCCCTCAGGACCAGTGCAGAGGTAATTTTCCTACTTACTGTTCAAGGTATTTGGCAGCGTTGCCTTTTTAAACAGGTTTTTGTTTTGTTTTACAACTATGAAAAAACTACTTGTTCATTTTCTGGAAATTTAGAGAAATACAGGAGAGTAAGAAAAAGTATCTTTTAGTTTTACTGTTCAGAGATATCAACTATTAACATTTCCTTCCAGTCTATTTTTTTTACATAGTTGAGATCATATAGTATAGTATATGTACAGTTTTATATCCAGCTCTTTTCATTTCAAAGTATCACATAATCATTTTTTCATATTAAGGATAAATCATATAAACAGCTTTAAAAGTACTGCTTCCATGAGGTAGTGTGAACGAACTATTCCTGGCTGGTGCTCTTTTCCACTTTCCTCTTTGACTTTGGATTTGGCTCTCTCCCCGAAAACTTGTTTTTAATTTTTGTTTTCCTGTAGCTGGAACAGCGTTGGGTCTTGCGGTTGTGAACATCCTCCACACTATGAATCCTTCCCTTGTGATCCTCTCTGGAGTCCTAGCCAGTCACTATATCCACACTGTCAAAGACGTCATCCGCCAGCAAGCCTTGTCCTCGGTTCAGGACGTGGACGTGGTGGTTTCGAATTTGGTGGAACCCGCCCTGCTCGGCGCGGCCAGCATGGTTCTGGACTACACGACTCGCAGGATCTACTAGTCCTCCGAAGAGTGGAGGTGGACCGAGATTCAAGAGCTCCTTGGCAGAATCAGGTTGTCTTCTAGATGAGCATTTCTTAAAAGGCAAATTTGGTATTTCAATTTATTTGGCAGGCGACTTTGGCAGAGTTTTTGCTTTTAGTCTCTTCCAGAGTCACTTTTCCCAACCCGTTTTTGTAGATGCTGCTCCTTGTGGGGTCATTTCAGCTCAAACCTTGTCACAATCTTCTGTGCCAAAAGGAGCTACAGTAGTAGCCGAGGAAGCCTTAGGACTCTGCTTACTAGATGTACCACTTAGACCTGCAGGCCTTGCTTGGGGTGTGACCTTGATACTGGAGTTTGGATTATTAATCCTTCCTCCTCTGACCCTAAGTTCAGAACACAGAAAGGGATCCAGTCAGGGAACAGAAGGAAATCTCACCATGAAGGGCTTAAGTAAACCTTTTAAAAGCAGTTTTATTGAGGTATTTTTTAAAGTGCACAATTTGGTTGAGTTTTGACATATATATACCTATGAAACCATGGCCACGATCAGGACATCAGGTGTACGTATCTCTCACCCCCAAACATTACTTGTTGAAAGATGTTATTTGCTATTACTCTCTCAGAATCTTGAGCAACTTTAGATCAGGGATCTGAATTACAGTGGCCTTAGTGACCTTGTCCTTATCTTCTTAAAGCCAGCTGAGAAGCCAATAGGACTTACAGCCTCTGAAAGATTAACCATCCCAGAAGGATCGTTGCTACTGACAAGCAGACACCTCTCCCTTCAACAGCTTTTCATACTATGTTGAATATGACCCTGGAGTGTTGATTAAGGCAGTGTTTGTTGTGTGTCATACCTAGAGCCCACATCTGTGAATCTGGATTCTGGCTAAATAAGATTCCACGCTCGAATTGGTGTCAAGATAACACAGGCCAAGGTTCTTGCTATTAATTTCAACCTGGAAGAAATACTGATAGCCACCATTTATTAAGTGCCTACTGTGTGCCAGGCTCTGAACTTGGTGCTTCATATGCATTATTCTAAATTCTCACAACCAGTAAGGTAGGTGTTTTAATTCCCATTTTATAGAACCCCAAACTAAGTCAAGTGGTGTGCCTAAAGCCGCGTGGCTAATGAGTCTTAAAGACAGGGTTTGACCCGGGTCCCTCTGTGTTTTTTCTGCTAAGCCACACAAACCTCTCTTCATATCAAAAACTTCCAAAGTGCAAATATATTCTAATTTATTCCAGGCTACCAAGAGCTTTGACAAGAATATCTCATTGGCAAATGAATCGATTCATCCTTGACACTATCTCTCAGTGGTGAATTTAATAAAATATTCCTGTATGCTGTGGAAATTTTGCCAGTACAGTATTTGGTCTAGTGACAGGTTTTTATGGGTACTTTTAGATGACCTAAAAAAGGACATGCATATGTTTTTCAGGTTGTTTATTATTTTAGGAAAACCTGAAGGTTTCTACAACATTATTTCTGTGTTCACATATAAAATGAAGGAATCAAGTTTGCATTTGAATTACTTCCTTCCTGGTGGGTTAATGTGAAAAGATAGGTTGGCTGATTCTTAGAACTCTGTCAGCTCTGAAATAATCTCCAGGTCCTGGTTGATTTCTGGGAAGGAAGCTAGTTGGCTTGGCCATCAGTGTCTGGGGCGGGTCGGTATACCATGAAGGGGCATCAGCTGTTCTTTGACAAAACCTACAACCACTGTATACACCAGACAGTTGCACTGCTACCAAGTTTCATACCAAATATTTGGAAGGATGGTATTGAATCTGAACCCAAATCTTAGTTTTTATTAAATTCATGGAAAGGCTAATATATTCCAACATAATTATTACATATAGCTAAATGATCACGTCTTAATTTATTTTAATGTAAATATTTTTATTTTACTGTTCTGAGCCAAATTCTAAAAAAATAAATGTATTTCCTTGTGGAAATCCTGCCATTTTTGTATTTTGTTTTGTTTTTAATTAGCTCATTAGCTAAAAGCATTCCCCTTCCCAAAAGATATTTGTTGTGCTCCTTACTTTCTGAAGGTCATTTAACTTCTTTAAGGCATTTAATATTGATTTAACAACCACCCCACCAAAAAACTTTGTTAATAGAAAGCATTGTTATATAACTTTAAAATATATATACTGCAAAATGATCACCACACTGTCTAGCTAATATCGTCACAATACATAGTTAAGAGCTTTTTTCCCTTGTTAAGATCTACTTTCATAGCAACTTTCAAATATGCCATATAGTATTGTCAACTATAGTCTCCATGCTGTACATTACATCCCCATGACTTATAACTGGAAGTTTGTACCTTTTGACCCTCTTCACCCACTCCCCACCTCCCAACCCCCCACCTGTGGCAACCACCAATCTGTTCTCTATGAGCTTGGTTTTGTTTTGTTTTTTTAACATTCTACATATATGTGAGATCATACGGTATTTGTCTTTCTCAGTCTGATTTATTTCACTTAGCATAATGCCCTCAAGGTCTAGCCATGTTTCACAAATGGCAAGATTTCATTTTTTTTCTAATGGCGGAATACTATTCTGTCATACATATTTACACATTTTATTTATCCATTCATCCATTGATGGACACTTAGGTTGTTTCCATTACCTTGGCTATGTAAATAATGCTGCATGTAAGAGTGCATATATCTTTTTGAGTTAATGTTTGTGTTTTCTTCAGATAAATACCCAGAACTGGAATTGCTGGATCATATGGGAGTTTCATTATAATTTTTTGAGGAACCTCCATTCTGTTTTCCATAGTGGCTGCACCAGTTTACATTCCCACCAGCAGTGCACAAGGGTTCCCTTTCTCCACCTCCTCTCCAACACTTATTTGTCTTTTTGATAACAGCTATTCTAAGAAATGTGAGGTGGTATCTCATTGTGGTTTTGATTTTCATTTTCCCTGGTGATTAGTGATGTTGAGCACCTTTTCATTTACCCATTGGCCAGCTGTTTGGCTTCTTTGGATAAATGTCTATTCAAATCCTCTTGTTTTTAAATTGGATTGTTTTTATGCTATTGAGTTGTATGAATTCTTCACATATTTTGGATATGAACCCTTCACTGTATGTATGATTTGCAATATTTTCTCCCTTTTAGTAGGCTGTCTTTTCGTTTTGTCGATGGTTTCTTTTGCTGTGTAGAAGCTTTTTAGTTTGAATGTAGTCCCAGTTATTTTTGCTCTTGTTGCCTTTGCTTTTGGCATCAAATCCAAAAAAATCATCACAAGACTGATGTCAGGGAGCTTATACTGCCTATGTCTTCTACGATTTTTATGGTTTCGGGCCTTATAGTCCAGTCTTTAATCCATTTTGAGTTTATTAATTTTTCCAATCCATGAGCTTGGGGTCTGTTTGTCTTTAGTTTCTTTCATCGGTGTCTGATACTTTTCAGTGTACAGTTTTTTCACCTCCTTGGTTATACTTATTGCTAGGTGTTTTATTCTTTTTGATGTAATTGTAAACGGGACTGTCGTCTTCTCTTTCTGATAGTTCATTAGTGTACAGAAATGCAACAAATTTCTGTATACTAATTTTGTATCTTACAACGTAATTCATTTATTAGTAGTTATTAGTAACAGTTTTTTTGGTGGAGTCTTTAGGGTTTTTTATATATAAAATCATGTCATCTGCAAATAGTGACAGTTTTATTTCTTCCTTTCCAACGTGGATGCCTTTTATTCTTTTCTTGCCTAAGCGCTCTGGCTAGTACTTCCAATACTATGTTGAATCCATTTAAAATTTGACATAAAAATCAAAGTGGTCCCAAGAAAGAGGTTTGAAACTAAATACTGAGCACTCACTGAGTTTCTGAACCAACTCCTTCCTTTTTATGAAGCCCCATGTGAGTAATGTAGGCATTAGAAACAATCCAAAGCTACTACTGCCACCTCAAAACTTAAGAGGCTTACACGGTGATCACTTTCTCTCATGGTTTCTGTGGGTCAGGAATTTTGGAAAGGCTCTCCCTGGCAATTCTGACTCAGGGCATCAGATGCACGTGCAGTTAGACAGTGGCTGGAGCTGGAACAGGAGGTTGGAATAGGGCTGGCCATGCATCTCTCTTTGCTTGTAGTTTCCAGGTCTCTCCACGTTGGTTGATTTGGGCTTCCTCATAGCATGGTGGCTTCAGGATTGTAGAACTTTTTACATGGTGGCTCAAGGACTACCAGCTTGTGTGGTCCAACAAACCAGCCGTAAGCTGTGTTGCCTTTTACAACCTAGCCTTGGATGCATATAGCATTACTTTTGTCATATTATCCAGTCACCTCTTGATTGATTTCGAGAAAGTCAGACTTTACTGACATCTGATTAACGGCCACATCCACCCTCAAGAAGCCCATCCTGTGTGGGAGGCAAGACAAGTCCAAATGACACCAAGACAATATCAAAAGGTAAGCTGTTGCACGTAGAGGGCCATGGGAGCTCAGGGGAAAGGAAAGGCATTACGGACGTGGCCTTTCAGCGAGTTCTTAAACCAGATTTCAACATTTTCAAGGGCATTAGCAAGGCCCAGAAGCAACTAATGGTTGGTGAACAACAGCAAGTGATTGCTTGATTACAAGCAGAGGTGGCTAAAGGGGAGGAATAGCGAAGAGGCCAGAAATGCGGGCCAGATCAAGGAATGCCCAACTAAGACGCTTGGAGAGGGGAAGGTAGGCAGAAAAGTAAATGTTCCTCTCCCTTCCAGACATAATTACCATAGGAGAGATGGTGGACTTTCCTTCTCGGCAATGGCAAGACCTACCCCTGCTCCACCTCCTGAATGTGGCATTACATCAATCTCCAACTTGGACTAGTATCAGGTAACCATTAGTAGCAGATTTCTGAAATACAGCTTTATCAGTCACTCGAACCATCACCTAAAATGTGACAGGTTCTGAGAGCAAATAATGAATGTGTTGATGCCTGAATGGAACACAGTCTCCTACAGGCACCTATTGTGTGGACCAGTGTGGTCCAGAACATTCTATGATGATGTAAATGTTCTATAATCTGCCCTGTGCAATCTGAATGCTACCTAACTACATGTGGCCACAGAGCATATGAAATGGAGCTAGGGGCTAGAATTGTATTTTTAATTCTGATTGACTTAAATAGCCACCTGTGGCTGCTGTACTGGCCAGCAAGGTCTAGATGAAGGACTTGACAACAGAAATATTAGCAAAGTGCTAAGGATGGCACAGATCCCAATGTGTGCTACAGGGATTCCGAGTTAATGGGGCCAGCCACAGTCATGCCATCCTGACTCAGGTTTACTGGCTGAATCCAGAGGAGTAAGGGTCTCACTAGCTTTATTTCCCAGAGAGACCCCTGCTGAAATATACTATCCAAGATCCTACGGGACAGGGACAGAGAAAATGTCTAGGGTGGTGTGGGGATTCAAAGCTCTATCTTTGGTGGGCAATAAGGGGTTAACTTTTAGCCAAGGAACTCCCTTTTCAATGGAAACTTCCACAGACTCCTACTATAGACAATAGAAACTCAGAGCTATTTTAGTTCAAGGCAGGGGTTGGCACCCAGTGGCTGTGCCTCAGCCCTAGAAAGGATAAAAGGAAATTCCTCACCAACCTCACTCCCAACTGCAGCATATCTTGTGGTCAATAATGAAGCTTCATGTTTGTTTATTGTCTGAAACAGAAATTTATTCTCAGAATAACGCACGAAAGCATAGGTTGAGGCCGCCATTGGGAGGCTTCCCCTCCCTTCCTCTGCCACCTCCCCATCTCTTTGAATGCCAGGGACAACACAGTTGAAGGAAACATGCAATCACAAACAATGATCAACTCTAAAGACAAAAGGTTTGGTCCAAAAGAACTCAACATAATTAATCCAATTACCGTGAAGAGCTTCACTGAGTAGGATTAAGATATTGCAGATGTAGTGTTTCCACAGGGTGGCTCTTCAGTGCACCAGGGGGGCCTGCTTGAGGGAGATGAGGACAGAACGCATGCGGGAGACATCTTTGGCCTGCTTGCTGGACTTGGGGTTAAAGTCACACAGCCGGGCCACCCGCTCCCACTCAGTGCCTGGGGATGACTCTTCAATGTCATTTACAAAGGCTTCTTCTGCTGCCCTGGAAGCAACAAAAGATGTTGGTTTAATGTAGAATCCCTGGTAGCTACCTGGCAGCTGCCCTGTTATGAAAGCAACTGCCTCTTTATGCCTGACTTAATGGCATTCTGGTTTTCCAAAGAGTAACAGCCCCTGGCCCAGGTCAGACTCAGGAGCAGACACACGGCCAGCTTTCCTAGGCACAGGGGCCCCGGACTGCTGTGTAAAATGTTGGAATACAGGTGTTTGGTTCAGGACTCACTCTGTTGATACAGAGAATTTAAAAAGCCAGTCCTTAGCCAGCTACTCACCGCCTTCATTAGCAAGGGCAAAGCAGCAGGCTGGCCAAGAACTTGAACAGCAGTTTATGTTGGGCTGTACTGAGTTTCAAGTAAATTTAGAGACCTCCAAAGAAGCCCACAGGTCACTGCACAGTAGCCTCTGGATTTATTCCTAAGGCTGGAGAGAAATAGGGCAGCTCAAAAGGAATTCAAGACAAAGCTCCCATGCTAGCAGGCACTAGAGACTAAAGCCATTCTGGAAGGGGTTTGTTAGGACATTCTCCTCAGCCAGAAGTTTGCCATTTTCCCTCCAGCCGGGTACCATGGGCCTCTTGGGGCACTCTGGCAGGGGTGGGCGCCCAACGGCCGAGAGCCAACCAGTGTGAACTGCTTTTTGGTAGGATGCTGCTCCAACATTTTTTCACACCAAGGTCAGCCCATCCCCAGTTGGGAACTAACTTGTAGGAGCTACAGCCTAAAAGGACAATGCTAAGAGGAGGAAAGACACACTACTTCATCTACTCCAACAGGCATCACAGGCAAAGCGAAAGCAATGGAGATGACTGGTCTGTGGGGACAGAGGGGTGGCACTCTCACAGGGATGGCCGTGGCAAACACCGCTGAAGCCCAGAGCCACTACAACACTGCGACTTCATGGCACACACAAGGGCAGTGAGAAAGGTTTACTTAACTGTTCTAGGCTGTAGCAAGGATGGTTTATGTTTGTGCTTAAAGGTGAAGAGAAGAAAAGAAATAAGAAAAACTTTAGGTCAGATACAGAAAATGAGAATGAGCTCAATGCAGATGGTCAGTAAGCTAGACATGCCCTTGCCACTCTGTACTCTTGGGGACGTGCGGCTGGCTTTGCTGGGCCACCCTGCTGCCCAGCAAACCCAGACTTGACTTTTCCAGTCTCCATTTCTACTCCAGAGAGAATGTGCAAAAAGTAAATCCAACACCACCTGTAAGTCCAGCATTTCACAAGTCTCATTGCAAATGCACCCACGGGCCCAGGAAACCCAGCTCTATCTCCTAACGGGATGAAGGGCTCAAGGTCATGCACCCTAAGAGGCTCTACAGACCTGAGCCTGTTGTCTACTCTTCCCACAAGTTCCTCTCTTCCTTCATTCCACCCTCATCTCCCTTACATCAAAAGGCTAGTCCTAATTTTCAAGGAGGAAACAAGCAATTCAGCAATACTGCTTTGACAACAGAAATCCTTAAACCAAAACAAAACAACTTTTCCAGAGAAGTTGCAGTTTTCTTTAGGAGGAAAAGCCACAGTGGCCTGTGTCATACAGCTCTGGCTATCTTGACCTCAAAGCTGGGGGTCTCTTTATGCCAGAGTAGGGGACAGGGCATCAGAAGCTGGCCACTAAACAACAATTTCTGGTATGAGACCACAGAGGAACAATTACAGACCCCACGGGAGGCTGCCCCCTCTGCTGCCTCTTCTGCCCCAACCCCACATTCTTCAAAGGAACCCAGTGTAGAAAATGCTGCTTGCACTGGTTCCTAACCCAGGGCTTCTTCCCCCTCCCCAGGTGGGGACACTCCCCCTTCCCACCTGGGGCAGGGAGGCAGCAGTGGCAGCAGTAACAAGAGGTCAGAGCCCTCCCCAGTCCCAAAACCTTCCCAGACGAGATCACGAATGACTCACATTTTGAAAGTGAGTTAGCTTCCTTCCCTCCAAACCCCAAAATGAAAAATGGCAACCAGAGTTGCAGGGAGTCGTGGTTCTGTGAGACAATCAATGGAACATCCCCCCAGCTTATCAACTCTTAGGCAGCCCCCACAGTGTCAGTCTGAAATAATTTTAAAACCAAAGCAACTTGTGACATAAAAGGAGCATTAACTATAAACAAAAAGTAGGAACAATCAAGACAAGAAAAGGAATTAGTTTTGCAACATACACATAACCAATCACGTCAGCGAAGGGTTGTTTGTAGAAAGCTTCATCTGCCACCCTAGACAGCAAGAGGTCCAAAAGGCAGGCAAGCAGGCAGGAAAAAAGAGAGAACATTGAGAAGCAGAAACATCTCAAATCCACAATAGAGGCACGACTGTGCTCTGGGGAGCTGCTCCCAAGGCTCCATCCTAACTGAGTGAGGCTTCCAGCACCAGACACTCCAGCAGGTAAGGCTTCCTACTGGCCTTCCCCGCGGGATTCTCCAGGGTGAGTGCTGCCAGCTTCATCCCCAGGCCTTACCCCAGCAACCACGAGCATTTCCTAGGTACCCACTTATGGGCTGAGCCCTCTGACAGACATTGTGTCCATTCCATCCTCAACCCCAAACAACCCAGGACGCTGAGTGTTCTCCCTGCACTTTACAGATGACATGATAGGGAAGGGAGGCCTCGAGATGAAGCAACCTGTTTGGCAACAAGTAGCAACAGAGGTGGCAGAACTCACAACCAAGGCAGTCTGGCTCTTTTCACTGTAAGTTACTGCTGCTCCCCAGCTGGTGTGCGCTCGGGAAGCCACGCCTCCTTCCTGCCAGCCTCAGTAAACACCACTGGGCACAAACGCTGCCAGACGCCAGGAACGCTAGGGCCCAAAGCCAGCTTAATCTTGGATTATCCGACTACTACTTCCCCACACTGACTAGCTGGGACCAACTGCCAGTATCCTGGGAACACAGATGGTCATTTCAAAATGCCCACCTTTGAAAAAAGAGGAGCTAGAGGCAAGCAGTGAGAAGACCTGCAGGCAAGGGTCCTGGCTCTGGCATACTGTGTGTCCCTGAACACAACCGTCAGTCCGCTCAGTCCCTGCCAGACTCGACTGCTTTGACAACGTACAGCCCAGAAGCCAGAACTTCATCCCCCCTTCACTCTCACGTGGGAATGGACCAAAATGGCAACTCTGGGACAAGAAGGAAAGGGGGGCAAGCTTGGTGGACAAGTTCACAAAGCAGGGGACAGGCTGAATCCCTGGGCCCAGCCAGCCCCCCTCAACCAGCATGGGTGGGCAGGGAACCTCCCTCAATGAGTCTTACCCTCCTTTGCCCAGTGGGTTTGGGGCACAGGAGTGGGAGGGACCCTTTAAGGACAGTCATGCCCGGTCATTAACCTGAGCTCCCATATTTATTTGAAGGGAAATTCTAGTAATTTTATTTTTAAACTCACACATACCCTTGCTTCTCTCCCATTCTGGTTTATACATAGGAGGTGTTTTGTAGAAATTTAAAGAAAGCAAAAAGAACAGCCTGATTGTAACTCCAAATAAGTCAGCAGGAAAACAGAGTAGTTTGTGGGCACAATGAGTGGGAGGGAAAGGAAAGGCAGGCCAGCTTGTAAACCCATAATCCTTTTAGTTTACACACAGGGCTAAACCTAGTCAATTTCAACTTGTGCTTGCCTCTGCTGGGAAAGAATAAAGGTTTAATGACTCCTGTTCAAAGCATTACTGAGACAACAAAAGCTTGCTGTCAGGCTTTTTGCTCCTTTGCAGCTAGCCCAAGAAGAAGGAGCTGTTGGTGACAGGACAGCACAGCCCCATCGAGGCTACAGCCCCAGAACAAAAGGGAAACCACACACGAAAACTCAGCTGGCCCTTCCACCTACTTAGAGGGGCCTGAAAGCAGCAATCCTCAGGCAAGGCAGGAAGGGGACTCCACACCTGGAGGGTCAGCCTGGTTTTACCAAGTACTTCGGAGCAGATGCACGGCCTGAGGCAACTCACCAGGGTAAACAGGGCCTCACAGGGTTCCTGCACAAAGCACCCCATCCATCCTTCTTTAGAAATCTGAACTTGCATCGGGGGGAAATCATCCTGAATGAGCACAGGATTAAGGAACCTGGACCTGTCAGCCCTTCAAACTGACCACAATCTCACAGCAGAAGCCCCGGCAGCTAACGCTACTACCCTCGGCAACTCAACCCCGACCAGAGGGCCGCCCCACCATACTTGTCACAAAACTTCAAATGGAACCTGACAGGCACGCATGCCCCACAGGAAGGTGGCCAGGACAGAGGCTCGAGGCAGTGACAGAACCAAGAACAGGCAACGGGAGACAGGTAGTCGAAGGCTGCTGCACAAACAGTCCATCTGTTCTGCCATAGCCGCCCCACGAAGGCAGAAACTGTCTGGCAAAGAGGTTAGCTCCCTCTCTTCTGGCAGATTTCCACTTAAGAGCTGCCAGAGACAAGGGTACTTAAACCCACTCCTGCCTCTGAGAACAAGGACCCAAGGCTCTTTACCATGAAAATTACAAACAGCCCCAGGCCAAGTCTAACCTATCTTTTACACTTAAGTGGGTGGAGTGACTATGAAGTGAAAGCCAGTTCCCAGTCTCGAGTCTCACAGGGGAAGCAAGCCCATCGGCCTGCGCCCAGGTGAGCAGTGCTGCCCCCATCTCTCTTTCTGAGCTGCTTCCAAGTGGACTCTGAGCACGGAGCATTTAAAGACCACAGCTGCTGGTTGGTGGTGAAGGAGAATGACACTGTTTACTCCCTACAACTACTTAACCTTCAGTAAGTGAGTAAATTCTGAAAAGAGCATTTTTAAAAAGTCAACTCAAGATTTTCTTAGACACAGATAATAAGCACCCAGAGAACCCTTAACTCTGAAGTCACTTGGCTACCTAACGATGAAACACACATCCCTACTACTGGACCCTGTGGGGAGCAGCCCTCAGAGGCAGGGGATGCGACATGACTGAGTCTATAATCACCTCCAAAGTACTGAGATCCTGGAATAGTCCTGAAAGTGGCCTTTCATTCCAGGGTTACATTTTTACATGTGGACTTGATCCCGTGAGATGACACTTCCTTCTGCAGAATCACACCATTACAGGCAGTGCATACTAACCAAACTCTCAGCTGCAGAGCTAGACTCACTACAACTAGTGTGGCGAAAAAACAGGCTGAATTACCCTCACAAGATCCAAGAGACTTGTAACCCTTACGATCCAAGTATATTTTTGAAAACCTGCAAAGACATTGCACACTAAAAGACGCGGCAGCTGAAAACCTACACTGGCTGGTGGAAACGGACCTGATTTTGTCTTGGCAAACGAGCTGTTCTAGAAGCAGTACGGACTGACCTGTTATTCGCTTTCGTCTTCTGTAGCTGCTCGTCCTGCCTCGCATACCACTCATCCAGCTCCTTTACTGCTTTTTCTTTCCACTCTGCTTCTTGCTTCCGAGAATTGGCATCTTTGAAGGGAAGGAAAAAGACGATACAAATGAGGCGAAATGCAAATTTTAGTCCGCTTCACCGTGTATTTGGGCTTATTAATCTCATGCTGTGTGCGGGCGCATGTGTGTGTTGGAAGGAGAACAGTCGGGAGGGAAGATAAAATTCTCTTTTCCCTGATTGTATGTCCAGCTCTCGATCTTAGCAATTCTATCCAAAGTGGTTCACCACCACTTATCCCAGTCCACCTACACGTTAGTGGATCACTAGTTTGGGGTTTTTTTTTTTTTTGAGGTGGGGGAGAGGTGGAAATACTGACTTTTAATTTTAAAAAAGGCTTTTGGGACACCAACTGGGGAAAAAGCAATTACAGGTGATTCTTTAATGATGCTGCCAGTTCAGGGTGGACTATTCATATTAAATAATCTTTTAATAAAATCTCCTCACAAACTATATTCCACACAGGTTGGACAATTAATGGTAGATGCACATCTATGAAGCAGGGAGCTATGAGAAAATTTATCAGAGGTAGAGATGATTCCAGAAGCAGGAAACAGTAGGGTATAGATGGAATTGAGGGGAGCACAAAATATCTACTCCTGCTTAGGCCACAGAGCGAGTCTGTGGCAGAGCTAGGGCAGAACTAAAGGAGAAACTCCAATGCGGAGAACTGTGGGGGGAGAGGTGAGGGTCGTCATGAACAGCTATCCAAAAGGTTCTAGGTGAGAGAGAAAATGCACACCTAGCAGGTGTGCCAGATTGGGTTCTCACCCACAAAGTTTCTCAGGACTAAATACGAGTTTCCCTAAGATACTAAAAGAAACATGTCAGTAAATGGTAGAGAGAAGGAAATACAAGTCATACTTTTGCCACAGTTGACACCGGAAGTCACCCTAATACCTAAACTTTAAGCACATTCTTAAGGATGTCCTCTCTGGCAGGTGTTTTACAGACATCTCATTTAATCTTTACAACAATCCCAAGAAGGTAAACTAGTCCCATATTCAGCAGTGAGAAAAGCTACAGCTCCGCAAGTTTGAGTAACGTTCCCAAAGGTTATAGTAAGTGGTAGAGCCAAGATTCACACCCAGGTCTGACTCTAAAGCTCACACATTCTTACTTCACTGTGCTGCCTCCAAAGAGAGGGACGAGGGACGGAAAGGGAGGCAGGCCCAGCAACAGTCACAGATGTGACCAGCAGATGGGCATCAGTGATCCAGACCAGAGTCTGGACAGTGCAGAGCCAGAGCCCAACCTGTAATGAGTGTCCTTGAGGAGCAAAGTACAAAGCAAAC